>NW_013530893.1:2368010-2493668 GCF_000836235.2 Papilio xuthus | reverse complement strand
GTCTGCTGCACGTCGAGCCCGCGCCACCGCGCCAGCAGCCGCCACAAGAGGTGACGGAGACAAACATATAGTCTGAATATCTGGATTCTTGTGAGGGGCGCTACTGTCGCGATTAGTTCTGTCATGAAATATATGTAGACAAAGAATGATGATGTCTGAACCAGTGCGACTGTACTAGTGTCGTCGTTGGTTCAGACAGAATATATATATATATAAAACCTATTTGGACAGAAAATTACTTAAAAAAAGACATGACAGCTACAGTACAAAAATTTTGTGACATTAAGGGGGCGCTAGTGTGCTGACCTAATTTAGTTTGACTTATGCCCACCGGTTCAGATAGCTGCAATATACGATGGGTCAATCAAATCTTTTCACTTTAAATAATTTATTAATTGCCCGCGACTTTATTCGCGCGGAATTAAAAAATCTAGTAATAATGCCACCAGGAGATAGTGTTGTAGCTTGTAACAGTGAAAAAATTTTTCAAATCGATTCAGTGGTTTTGGAGTCTACTTAATGCAAACAAACAAACAAATCTTTATAATATTAGTATAGATAAATAAAAAAAATTTAATACATTTTTTTTTGTTAGCAACGAATCGTGAGATTTCTACATGTATTCTAACAATAATATTGGTATACAAATATTTTAAGATCGTAGAATCTATTATATCTACTTGATCTAAGAAAAAAAAATAATTTGAAGGAAAGTATTTTTGTCAGCGACATTTTTTATCGTTGTGTGTTGCGTAGGCGTGCACCTGTTTATCGTCGCCGGGTCGTTGACATCGCGTTGACTAAAACATCTATTTGGAGACTTTTTTATTTTGCGTGACGACATGTTCACGACTTTTTAAAATAGCTGGGTAGACTGTATGCTTTAAAACGAGATAAGATTGAGTACTTACAATGTTTACTTAACCCTTTAGTGTAAATTTATCATCCTAAAGCCAGTCCCTTAGTGGAATAATAGAATAAAAAGCCTGTTTTAATTTTGTTTGTGCAGACCAGACTACCTTCCTACCTGCATCTTACTAATATTATAAATTCGAATGTATGGATGGATGGATGGATGTTTGTTTGTAGGTATCTCCAGATCGGCTGTATGGATCTGGCTGAAATTTGGCATAGATGTAGAACATAGTATGGTAACACATAGGCTACTTATTAAGCTTTTTTTTAATTCCGCACGGACGGTGTCGCGGGCGACAGCTAGTTTATTATATAAAAGAACTAACAATATTTACGGTTTGGTTTATTTGCAGGTTCATTGATTCGGCCGCGTGACGTCAAGAATGTCGCTTGTTGTCGCGGTGTCTGTCGCATTCCGACACTTATTTCTATTAGTTTTAGGGTTCATTTTGCCGGGCACACGGCCTTTTGTTACAGCTTACGCTTTCTGTGCAGTGTTGCCAGCTGACTCCTCTTCATGTATCACAGTGTTTTCACTTTTTGCCATTTAAAATTATTAATACAAGGAATATTAAATTTGTTTAAGTTGAACTGACCCAAAAAAAAATTATTAACTCCATTTTTTTTTCGATTGAAATTTTGGGTAATTCTTTAAAATTATTTGTTAACTGGTAACACTGAACTCAGCCGATTGGTGAAAACGCCATCTTGTATTGAATCTCTATGATTTTGCATTTTTTTTTATTAAGATATATAGCGGTGTTGAAATTTTATTCGATTTTATATATAGGAAAACTTTGTCTTTCTATATTGTTGACTAATTTTAGACTTTGGGGCGATGGGAATATGGACGCTTTTTAACCGTTGAGGCTATTTGTTTTTAGTTTGCTCGTTTTAATACGCTTTGGCCCGGTACTGTGATTGTAATTGGATATTTGAAAACTAACAGAGTTGTATATTAAAAGTTTTTTTCTCTAGTCTATTAGATGTTATTAGAGATGCATAATATAACTTTGTTTCATGTTTTTAATAGATATTTTATATATTCTATGCATTCTTCCATATTGTTCACTATATTTTAGTGGTTTTGTAGTAAAGTCTTGAATATTAAAAAAAACTTTTAAGGTGCTTTTGAGCATTGGAGTCCAAATCGTATTTAGAAATTGTTGTGGATTTGATTAGTATATAAGATTTATTTATTTTTCTTTTTGTAAAAAAAAAGTAGTTTGGACTCCGGTGGCCTTTCTCGTTGTATATTTGTGCCAACTCCGAATATGGATTAAAATAGAGTATAGTTTTGTAGTGTTGGCAATTATTGATTTAAATATACGCAGAGGTTGACAAATGTATGTCTGTCTCTCTCCCTCCTGTTAGTATTCATATCTTTGTCCTTTTCACTTGACCATTCGTTGAACGAGTTGGTGGAATGGAATGTGTCAATGACTTGTTAAATTATTTTAATGCCTTGGCTCTTGTTTTTACTCTTCATTTAATTCTTCTCTCTCTGTCTCTTTGTCTAATTGTCTATGGAATGTCTACAGTTTTGTCTTTGATTCTGTCTTAGTCAGATTAATTTTCTTGGCCATTTCAAAACTATTTTTCTGAGCCTTTGTGTTTAATTTAATTTTATAAAGGGTTTTAAGATTTTTTTTTTTAAATTTAGTATAGAAACTTATGCGCCATTTTTTATTGTAGAGAACAATATTAGGTTGTGATGAAAAGAAACACTTTATAGTAACAATATATATATATGTTATTTTAAGATGTAGGGCGCCATTTAAAAAAAATTAGACTGCAATTGAATTTTGTAGAATTTATTAAAGTGGGAGAGAGACGACAAATGTTGACGCCATCTTGCGTATATTTAAGTATTTGTTTAATAAATTTTAGAGCTAACTTAAACATATCGAATGTGTGAACGAACGTATAGATATTTTTATTAAAAGCCTATTTGAGATTTATGTGAAATTTATTTTTTCAGTATTAAAATTAGTTAAGACTCGAAAAATGATTTTGCATAAGATTAAATTGTTTAAAATAAAACTAATGTTATGTGTTCGCGAAATGGATTTTGAAAGAAATTACTTTGGAATCTTTTCGTGGATGCAATATAAATTTTTATACATAGAGATATTTTTCGAAATTTTTCCGTTGAATATTTGCAATATATTTTTAATAAATACGATTTACTGTAAGCTTTATTTTTCATCACCGTCTATTTACGCACATTTAAAATTATATATAAACTTTGCGTTTAAACTTAACACTTACGTTGGTATGGCAAGCGTGGATGAGCGATTTTTTTTTGGTTTTGTATTTTTTTTTTTAAATAAATATATTTAACACTTTTTTGTTTGTTTTTCATTTTTTTAACGTACCTTAGGTAATTTGAAACTGAATGTTGTGAAACTCTTGCCGTTAGATTGAGATTTGAATTAAATACTATTTTTCTAGTTAAATGCTTGTTTTATTTTAACATGTCTTTTAGAGGATAGAAATGACTTTATTCTGACATTATTCTGATGGAAAAAAGATATATGCCTGTTAATAGTTAGTAATATTCATTTAATAGGATGATATACAAAACAACAATTGTTGCATAATAACTATAATTTTCAGTGTAAAAGATCTGTTATCAACAAGTTACATGTCGTGTTATAATTTAAGCAATCAGATATAACACGCGACAGTTGGTATAAATTGTAGGGTACCAAATCTCTTCATTCAATGCATCAACGCCAATATGATTGTCTATAGATTATTCGTAATTTTTAGTTTATTCTACGCGGTTTTGACTGAGGATACAGAGGTGAGAATGTTGCAATACTTATTTCTACTATTTGTTACTAATTTTCTACTTGTATATACTCTAACTTGTTTTACTCCAATTTGTTTTACTCTGTCTTGTTTCTACTCCAATTTGTTTTACTCTATCTTGTTTCTACTCCAATTTGTTTTTACTCCAACTTGTTTCTACACCAATTTGTTTTTACTCCAACTTGTTTCTACTCCAATTTGTTTTTACTCCAACTTGTTTCTACTCCAATTTGTTTTTACTCCAACTTGTTTCTTCTCGTGCTCTACTTCAACTAATTTCTACTCCATGTTTTTTCTACAACTTAATATTAGGAAATCATCGAAGAATATGTATTGAACTTCGACTCTGGTCTATACGTGTGTGGTGATGAGCAAAGTGAGGCGTACTTCGACAGTTCGCAGGTTGAAGTGAGTCGATATAATGAGACTACCACTGCCATGTCTGGTGCGGCTAAATTGCTTAAAGGGATGGAGCAAAATACGCTTGTAAGTATATAATATGTAGCCAAGTAACTGCTGAGTTCAGACTTATTAAGAGTTATGCAAGATGCTTAAATATCACATATTTTCTGACTGATGACCAAAATTCAATGAATACCCAAGGCAACGCATCTGCAGTTCCTCTGGTTTTGCGGATGTCCATGGGTGTCGTTGATCACCTTGGTGTTCCCGCCGCTCGTCTGCCATTTTCTATTATAAAAAAAAAACTAAACAGATATTTCAACACAATATACCCGTATTAAAGCATAATATTTTGAAAATTTTATTATTTCTTTAGATAGATGTGATTAATAAACGATTTTCTAACTATTAATTTTTTGTAACACAATGTTAAGATGAAAAGAATGTAATATTATTTTTATAAAATTCTAGGTGGAAGCATATGTGGAAAAAGATGTATCAGGTCGATATGAACTGGTGATGTCTCATGAGATTTGCAATATATGTGATGAATTGGGCAAAGAAGAGAGCAATTATTACTCTTATATTAAAGACATCGAATTGCCTGACTCTTGTCCTTTTCCACCCGTAAGATAATAACATAATTTATAAACTAATCTATAGAGATTAAGAAGGGATTGAAAACTCAAAGTGGAAAAAGTACAAGCTAATCTGGATTAGCTAGAGTCCAAGGGACCGCGATGTTTTCCCTTATAGAGGTTTCTCTCTAACCCAAGTTTCTCGCTTATGAAACCCTTCCGTCAGGACCTGACAATGGCTCGCTTATAGAGGTTTCTCGCCTCCAGGTTCGACTATATATTCCTATCTACGCCCACCCTTCTGTGAACTTTAGTCCTCCAAATCTGGGAACATGGTACAGGAAAGACTATTGGTTTAAAATCTTACGTTGATTATAATGCCATCTCTTTTATTCCTTTGGCAAAATAGAGACTAGAGTATTAATTTGTATCTGAAGTTAAATTTCATGTTTATTTTCAGGCTGAGTACAACATCAAGGATTTGGTTATCGATACAAAATACCTTCCTTTGAACAAAGCGAATGAAGGACGCTACCAGATGACTCTTAACTTTTACGACAGTCCCAGCGGGGATTGCACTGGTCTGAAAAAATTTATCGCTTGTCTTAAAGTCGATATGGTTATTGAACCTAAATAAACCTTTGGCTTATATTAACTGTTTTATTTCATCAATATTTGCCCTAATTTTAGTTCTCGTCTCCTTCCCAACCTTCTCTTATAAAGGAAAGAATGGGATGGGCATTCGTCGGATGTCCCTGTCTGTCTCTACACATAGTGAGAGGTAATATTCGTGGTTCCTTAATGAGAACGATTTTGAAGGGATGCAGTTAAATCTTATTTTAAGGTGGTAAAATTAAATACTCAATGACTTTACTTTTCGATGATTTCTAAAACCTAATTCGATCCATACGAACATATCGTCATCCCTCTCAGTATCTTTGATAAAAACAAAGAAAACAATATGTTTTATACAGGTATTTAAGTTTCAGAAACCGACGATTTGTCGTATTAGATATAAACTACACGCATCTATAACACTTTTATTTTATTGTCTTTCAAAGATCTTCAGGATCATTGACATTTTCATCGCGACTGGATTCATAGAATGTATCGTCTTTATTCTGTCTGTCACCAGATTTGCTGTGCTTCGATTTTCTTCTATCTTCCTTTATCTTTTTCGGGCGTTTATTGGTATGCTTATTCTTTACTTTCTCTTTCTTCTGTTCTGTCACTTTCTCTTCCTTCTTGCTTCTTTCTCTTATAGTCTTTTGTGGTCTTGTTTCTTTACTAACGCTGTCACTGGATTCATCGGAGCTTAATTTTGTTTTATGATTTACGACTTTAGGTTTACTGAAATAATAATATATTTAATTAATTTCATATTCATATTAGAAAATGTGCCACAATTCTATTAGTTGATTTATAAAAATATTATAAATAAATAAAATCGTACTTCTCTCTCAAGGAACTTGGTTCGTCACTGTAACAAGAATTGTCGAATTATTATTACTTACTTCGATTAGACGTGATAGAATTAATATGCATTTAGTTAAATTTTTCACAGATTTTTGTATTATAATTTGAATAGAAAGAAAATCCTACACTGCCGATGTACTGGCGTAACACTAGTCTTACTAAAATGTCAACGCTTATGTCCCCTCGAAAACAAACAAGAAAAAGAAAAATGTCGGAAGAAAAATAAGACTTGGCTACGGCCTATACATTATAAAATTCTCTATATTCAAAATAAAAAAGACAAGGCTGTATGGCTTAGTTCCTTTGCCTGCTCTTTCGAGTGAATAATAAAAACAACAAACATTATGTCCCCTCACTAATCAATCTGACACTTGACTTTGTAACAAAAGCGCGCCATTCGCGACAAATGATTATAAGTAATAATGTCTGAAACTATTTACTTACCTTTCTTCCGTTTCATCCTCTCTGCTGTTAAATGAAAAAAAATGGACATAAAACAAAAACTTTAAGTATTTAATGGACTTATTTTATGTTTAATGAAATTTAACATGCCTGTTATTTTTCAAAATATCATAGGACTCGTGAACTTTAAA
This sequence comes from Papilio xuthus, assembly GCF_000836235.2. Taxonomy (NCBI): domain Eukaryota; kingdom Metazoa; phylum Arthropoda; class Insecta; order Lepidoptera; family Papilionidae; genus Papilio; species Papilio xuthus. The sequence goes on along the minus strand of NW_013530893.1, from coordinate 2,486,887 downwards.
TTTTTTATAGTACGACAAACGTGCAAATGTCTATCAGAATTTTCCAAAATGACGAAGTGACCACTGCACTTGAAGATGGGTTGCCTTTCTTTAATCAACAGATGAGAGTAACATATAATAGAATATGGATACTTTCCCTAACTAAGCGTCCCGTCTATATCCTTAGGTCCGCCAAATCTTTGTTCGGAAATGGTAAGAAGGGATAGGGGACTAAAATTAGACCTACGGCACGCGTATTTATCTGACAAGCCGTGTAATAACTTCCACTTCACGCCTGTCTTCTGTGTGGTCGTGGTATGGCATCAAGCGAGTCATTCCATACATCCAAAATACGTTAAAAATTCTTGAAAATAGTATAGTTTTTAGGGTTCCTAACCTCAAAAGGAAAAACCGGAACTCTTATAGGAACTTTGTTGTCCGTCTGTCTGTCAAGACCCTTTTTCTTAGGAACGCGTGAAGTTATCAAGATGGAATTTTTATTTATATGCACACAATACCTTTCATCTTTGTTGTCATCTTCACTGAAAAGATAAAGTTATGAATTAAATTTCGTCATGTACTATAGCAAACTCAGTAATCTGATGTTAGTAAATCATCCAGTTTCTTAATAGTAATAGACAGTTTTCTTACTCTACATTGTCCCAGTTGACCGACCATTCTTCGTGAGTAATGCCCGAGCGGAAAACACGACGACAATTTTCTCTGAAAATTTTTATTAACTCATTTGTTTTAACACAAACCAAATACTCTAGTAACTATAAACATATTACAAAGAAAGTGTTTCTAATCGTGGCTTTTTGAGACCAAAATCCCTGTTCAAAACATATTATCTCTATTATTATTCTTCTCAAAGATAATTAAAAAGATGGCGATATGTTTTATAGATTTTGGTCTTAAAAACCCACGGTAAATCCTTACTCTATATCCTTGGTGATGGCACACGATATGAACTGCCTGTTTTTGAAGACGGACGTATAGAGGAAAGGTCCGTGGCAGCTATGCGACTTTGGGTCTATCTTGCAGGCAGATATCACGCCGATGACACGCTCCTTGCCTTTGTATTTCACTGTGAATGGACCTCCATGATCGTTCTGGAGGTTCAAATAAAGGTCTTTGTGTTTATCAAGATCACATAGACAAATTATTGGATTTAAGTTATATTTTTATGTTATGTTACTGGTTCGAGTTCTTTTCATAAGAATATTTCTATTGCATTGAATGTTCATGAATATTCCATTAAGAATTTTTGTGAAACACTTAAACACTACATTATAAATGTTGATTTTTTGTAGCTTTCAGTTACTTAAATAACGAATAGATGTGAAATATTTGCCGTGAAGTAATCGCACAAGAACGATGGATATGTCCCAAATTTGTTTCTACTACATCGAGTGCAAGTAAACCCTTTTTTGTTCTTTTAAGTTTTGTACCATTGTACTACTTATACCTCACAGAATCCTCCTAAGCTGGACCTACGCGCTGTATAGTCGTCGGGATCACGTAGATGTCTGCCAAGGTCGACTGCAAGATCATCGCTGGGCGCTACATCTTCAACGTTTCGTCTGTTCTCCATGTCTGTGCAGTTTGCATATTTTTTCTGCAAACAATTAAGTTTTACAGGCCTAGAAAGAATCGGACTGACTAAGATGTTGGGTACTGTTTGTTGTTGTTTTACTGTTGTATATGAATTTATCATTTGAAGTTTCAGAAGCCGGATATTTCTAATTTATACTCACATCGCATATCGCGCTGATACGTTTCATCACATCTTTAGTACAGACCATGTACTGGTTGATAATTGTACGGAACTTCTGCGCCCATTTCTTGGCACATTGTTCGTTGTCCATAACACATACTTTGGCTTCTTGCAAATATTTCGCGTTCTCTGGTATATGTACAGATTGACGACGGTAAACTCCCTATAGAAAACAGTTGTATTATATTGGATCATCGATGTTACGAACATAGAGCTTTCCATATTCGTATTCGACTACTAAGCAATATGTATATTTCTTTAGGACATACAATCTACTCAAAATAAGGTAAGGTGGCTAAGTCCTAGTCAACCACGCTGGCACATTGTGGAATGATTGACTTTAGGGAAATGTGAAGTCATAAAATCATCACAACCACTTTCTGTTTTCGGATCTTTTTTTGGACGTCAATATAAGAGCAAATTTACGACTTACATATGTAAGTATACTATGATTGGTTTTCGACGTAATTGCAATCCCGTCGAGTAAAATTTCCACCAAAATTGTTACAAGTCCATACCTCTCTGAAAGTATTGCCGCTGCCCCAACCAGCAATGTATCCTTTAGTGCCGGCTTTCTCCAGTTCTCTGCTGACGTTGTTGTAGCAGACCAAATCTGTTGCGAACTCACAGCCCGTCTCCACCACACCGAACTTGAAGGGCTTATTGACTTTCACTATCGCGATGTCATTAGATGACCATTTGATACTGTCTTGGAAGTCAAATTTGTAGTCTGTGAAGGAAAAGAAAAATACTAATTCATAGAAGCTTACTAATTTCTTCTGTCTGTCTTCTAGTTAACAGCGAATAGTAAATCGTAATAAAACTCTTGCCCATAATTTCATGTATACAATAATAAAGATCAAGCAAACAAGCATCGGGAATAGCGTAGATCATCAATGCCCATAGACATCATTCCAGAGGAACTGCAGATGCGATGCCGGCTTCCGTGTATGCTCAGTTCTGACAATTTCTTCCTTAAAATTGTCTAACTGTGGTTTTCCGAGACCAAAATATTTGTATAAAACATATCGTCATTCCTATCATTATTTTTAAAAAAACAGAGATAACGTTACAAACGAAGATTTTGGGCTCACAAACCCACGGTAAGAACTGCATTAAAACTTTAGTTAACTACTTACTTTTAGGTATGCACTTCCAGACGACTTTACGACGATGCTTACAGACACAGTTGTCGGTTTTATAATCGAAGCTATCTACGAATTTCGTAGTTCCAGACACGATGTAGAAATGTTCTGCGTCTTCCACACAAGCCGCCGAGGTCAGTACATAGTAGTTTGACAGTATCACACCACCACACAGCCAGCCTTTGTACTTGTGTGCTTTTGCTGATTCTTTTGTCAGTTGCAAATATATCTGTAATAAGAAAAACATACAGTAATCTAAATGAATAAAACGTTCAATTGTTCAATTGTCTTAACATGAATAAAAAGTATAACTATCTCTGTCTTCCAAAGTAAATAAGAGAGAAATAGTTATATTGTTATAATAGAAATGCTACACAGCCGTGAAAGCATATCAAGACAATCACGATGTTCAGTAATGAAGTATACGAAGAAGAAGAGAAGAAATGCTACAACGGCGAAGACTCACTGGTGGAGAAGGCAAAAAAAAGGAAAACACACAAAAATAAAATTAAGACATCGAATAGAAGAGAAGGAAAATTTAAAAAGCAGTTTCATAAGGAAATTACTCAAATACTTTTTGTCTCGACCTTCATGCTAAAAAAATAATTTATATACTAAACTCCTTTCTGAGACCAAAATCCCCGTTTAAAACATGCTGTTATCTCTATTTTCTCAAAGATAATGACAAGGATGAAGTATCTTTTAAACAGAGATTTTAGGCTCAGATCTCCACCGTCAGTTTTGTATTTCGAATTTATAGATCGTCGATATCAAGGTTATAAAGTTAAAAGAATATCTTACTAATATTATAAATTCGAATGTTTAGATGGATGGATGGATGTTTGAAGATATCTCCGGAACGGCTGCATGGATCTCGCTGAAATTTGTCATAGATGTACAACATAGTCTGAAAGAACACATAGGCTGCTTAAGTTTGTTTTTAATTCAGCGCGGACGGAGTCATAGACTACAGCTAGTATTACCATATAAGGTCTTTTTCCGATTGGAACTCGTTTGCTGTACAAGATTCTGCGCGTGTCCACAACAGTTGTATTTTCATATTCCCATCCTTCATCTGGTATGTCATCTATTTCATTGATAGAGTCATTGGCTGTTTCAGTTGTCTTCGTTATAACTGGATTTGGAGTTGTAGTAAGACTACTAACTTTAGTTACATCTGTGCTGTTTGATGTAGGTGATGATAAGACCAAATCTATAACAAACGAAAACTCATTAGAAATTTTATATTTGACAGAATCTTTAATGATTTTAGCGTAATATTGTGTATTAGTAGTAGAGAATGTAGATTTGAATCTCTATAAAACATTAATATCTTACCAAATATCCAATAGCAAGAAACCAGGAAGAAATAAAATTTAGACATGTCAGGTAACAAATTCAATCGTAAAAGGGATCTAAATTGAAAAATTGTAATAAGTAATTTTTTGATTAAAAATATAAATAATTATTTGGACAATTGATATTGATATGCATCAACAATTTCAATTAATATAACTATTTTTAATCAAAAGAAATAAATTGGATTCACCGTAGATAGTGGGAGCGTTGGTGGCTCAGTGGTCAAGCACTTGACTTGCAATCTGCGGGTCCTGGGTTCGAATCCCGCCATGTACAAATGGTTTTTCGATAGCCGATTTACATATGTACATTTATCCGACGTTTTTACGGTGAAGGAAAACATCGTGATGCAACCTGCACATATGTGAGAAGTAATTCAAAGATATGTGTTAAGTCAACCAACCCGCACTTGGCCAGCGTGGTTGACTATGGCCTAATCACCCTTAACTTATGGTAGGCTCCGAGCCCCTCGGTGGGGACGTATAGTGGAGCTGATGATGATGATGCTATTAGTTCTGACGAATGTAACACCGAAGAAAATATTTACAAAAAAAAATTACGTTATTAAATTCATACTAATTTCAACACAAAAAATCTTGGTCCTTTTTGCAATCATAACAACGAAGACACATGATTGGCTAAACCAATAGCTAATTTAGCTAGAAGTTTATAAATAAATACGAAACATATATAAAAACAGCTAAAACACTCACGTATATTCGTCCGATGGCGGCACCGAATATACGTGAGTGTATAAAGAGAAGAGATTGATACTAAATTCTTCACTTAAAATTCTTATACCAATAGAAAGCTTTTTGATCAGCGATAAATTAGACTATTTTTTGTCTCAGTTCCCGAAAGAAACTAGACCGAATTGGTCTTACCATAAGGTGAAATGACACATCCATCTAATGCCTAGGCTATGGTATTACCTTTAGGTTAGATTTTTTAGCTTGCGTCTTTCACTATTCAATTTAATAAACTTTAATTAAAAGGTTTGTTTTATTAATAAATTTTATTTATCTCTAGAAACATTAAGTAGATTTATTCGATTGTTGTTTCGTTTGCTGATCTCAGTATGAATCCTTTTCTTGGAAATATTTTATCGTCTTTATCTTGAATTCTAACATTTGATGATCCTATATTAGATATATTTTCTGTTAATTCATTCTTTGCAGGTCTGAAAATTTTACAAACATTAACTCTAATATAATAAAATACTAAAATTAATTGCCTCCAGAATCTTTGACTTAAAATCTTTAGACTCGAGTAAAATAATTAAAAATTACTACTAAATTTACCCATCAGGATGGTCTTTCCATGAGAAATATTGCTCTTCGTGCGTCACCCCAGACCTGAACTGACGTCTGCATTTCTGACTGTGAAGTAAAAATGAATTTTGTACATCTTAAAATTATTAAAAAAACAATCTATAGAACTTATGTTGAATGTCACAAAGCTTGCAAACTTCTGCTGTCCATTATAAAACTGTCGTAGAACAGAGTTCATCACAACTTGGATAAATAAGGAAGAATTATACAAACTTTCGTGAGATATTATAATAAACTAATATAGAAACGGCTAAAACTCTCACGTATATTCGTCCGGTGACGGCACCGACGAGCGACGGGCCGCGTCCGTGAAATAATACCAGTCCCACTCACCCTGATGGCCCCCGATGGGCTCAAAACTAGTCGGTGCCGCCACCGGACGAACATTCGGGAGTGTTTTAGCCGTTTTTAATATAAGTTTAAATAAAGAAGAGTAAAAGGAAGAAGTGAAAGTGTAAAGACTTTTTATTGTAATTTTAACTTACTCAACTTCTTTGTATATGGCGCAGGAAATAAACTGCCTGTTTTTAAACACGCTCGTATATAGGAAGGGGCCGTAGCATTTGTTCGAGTTCTCTTTCACAAGGCAGGCGGATATGACGCCGATCACAATAGCATTAGGACCGGTGCCGTATATCAAAGGACCGCCGTGATCGTTCTGGAAAATATCATTCAATTTAAAAGATATAAGCAGTTTTTTTAGGAGAATACAGGAATTGTACAGCAAAGAAACCTATTTGAGTAAAAAACTTATGGACATTTAGTTGCACCTCCAAAGATCGTCAAGCAATAGACAATTAACAATACAAGACTACACAGGCTTAGTTTCCAATGTTGAAATCAATTTATTGATAACGTCTTACCTCACAAAAGCCACCTTCGAGTCTACCACTCCGAAAACCTCTTCTGTCCACAGAACTATTGCCTACAGTTTCGTTATGCAAAGCCGAATGCATTGAAAAATTAGCTGGAACTTTACCAGCTCTTAAATTAATATCCTTACGTCTCATATCTTCCTCAGAATAGTCAATATCTTCACAATCAACGTACTTCTCCTGAAAAAAAAACAGAAAATAAATGCAATTTTTATATTGTCATTGTTAGAAAAGATTCAAATTTAAATCAAAAACTTTCATAGATCATTTCTACATTAGGGAATTTCTTACGAATATTATTTGGATAAGAGAACAGATTGCAGTCTGACACAAGACGAGCTAACCCTGTTTTTTTTTTAATACATGCAGACTTAGTAAAGGGTGTCAGCTAACATTTTTATAATTATTTAGAAGTTAAACTTACGTTACACATCTCAGACATAGACTGTCCTATATCTTTGGAGCATATCATGTAATTTTCTATGATGTTGTGATAACGTGTGCCCCATCGTCGCTTGCATCTCGCTTTTGATATTATCTCAACATTAGCTTCCAATAGTGTTTGCTGATTGTAATTTCTACGGTTCACCCACTGTTAAACAGTAAAAAAGCATAGTAAGGAGTTATATTCACAGGATAACAAATAACTATACTAGTTGTTACTTTAAAAATCAGAAAACCAAACTGTTATTACCCTAATGACATTCTGCGAAAGATTAAGAGTCAAATGACACCTTTTTTTTTCAAAATTAAGTCAGCCGCTTAGGCTATTAGGGGATTAAACACACTACGTTCCCAAAGATCATGACTGTTCTATCAGTAAGGCAATTTTAAATAGAAAGCTAATCCTAGTTACATTCTTAGTTAAATGCTCTTATATTTCTACAGCCAGATACTCTGGTTTAAAGTAAGTAAAAAATATTTTACATCATTGTATTTCGATGTTGTCCCCCAGCCAGCGATCTGAGCGATGAGACCAGGATTCTCCATTGCGTGGCTTTGGTTGTTGAAGCTGATTGGCCTCGGTGTAAACTCACAGCCGCGAACTCGTCGCGTGAAATCAAATCCTTCCTCGATTTTGACGATCGCTATGTCGTTATTCATCCATCTAATATTGTCGTTCTCGTGGCCATCGAAGACATAATCTGAGTACAATATTGCCTTGTAAATAACAAACTGAATGTTTAGCAAAGATTAGATTATGTATTAGATATCAAAGCTAAGGTGTATATGCAATTATCAATATAATGGGACAGATGCCAGGATTCCATTTGGAAGAAAAATATGTCTTTATCTGTAGAATGTCGCTAATGTAACAAATATCAATCCACTTGTTAATTCTATTTAAATACGAAGCTTACTTTTTGGAATACATTTCCATGTTGCCTTTTTCGCACCATTTTTGATGCAAGAACTGCTGAATCTATCATCTTCCTCCGAATATCTGAAAAAACGCCACGTTGATTGTTTAATTTTTCTAATATTTTTAATGCGAATGTTTAGATGGTTGGATGTTTGTTTGAAGGTATCTTCATGACGACTGAACAGATCTGAATGAAATTTGGCATACATACAGAACATAGTCTGGAAGAACACATAGGGTACAAATTTAGTTTTTTTTAAATTTCGCGCGGACGGAGTTGCGGGCGACAACTAGGTGTAAATAAAGTTACAAACTACATTCGAGAATCACAATCTTAACACTGTGTTATTAACTTTGTTTCTTGAAGTCTCCATTCTTCGTGGTAATGTTGGCTACACTACATATCCAATATACGGAGTATGGATACCGAAATAAGCTTCTGTCAGTGCTATCCAAACAACGGACAAGAGTAGACATCTGTCATGTGTTACCGAGCCCATTGGGCTATTATATCCTAAATTCTTAACATATTTCGCTTATTACCTGTACGTTCCTGACACTACATAAAAGTGTTGGGCGTCTTGAATACACGCGGCTGATGTCAGAATATATTCCTCGTGGAGTATCACACCACCACACAGCCAGTTGCGATAGTTTGCTTGTTTCTTGTTAGTTCGAGGCATCTTAAGATACACCTAGAATTATAGAAAGTTATACTATGAAACAAACGGTTGTTCAGTATAAATATTCCAGTATAACTAAGTTTTATTAGTTATCGTCTTTATTTGGTTTTAAAGATATCAACAATCCGCTACAATATTAACATATCTGGCTTAAATAGGTTTCTAAATTCTAAATTATCCAGTACCATTTTAGTAATATAACCTTCTTAAAAGACCATCACGGCTAGACCAAGTGCATTCGCTCTGAAGTGATTCCATAAAGAACTTTAAAAATGTATAGAACTGACAATAACTATCGATAAGTCACGTGATTCTCGCGGGTTAGTTTCATACATTTTTGTAGTTCGCTATGGAAACGATTTAAAGCGAATACGCTTTATCTAGCCTATTAAATTCGTCGTTATATTCACCCTTGAAAATATTCGAATTGTGTGTCCTTGTTTTTTGTTGCATCTCTTTCGTCCTCTCTCTTTTGTTATTATTCCTAGCTCTATATGACTTTAGAAATGTTCTTAACTCACCATGTAAGGTCTTCCATCTGTCACTTCAGTTCCTTGTATAATTCTTCGTGTGTTATTTAAAATATGTTCAACTTTCTCTGGTAATATCGTTGCCGTTTCTATACATTCAACATCTACAACTAAAATAAAATGATTAATTTAGATCAATTTTTCTATGTTGATTTAATTATGTTACATCATCATCATCATCTGAAGCGCTTCAGACGCTGGTTGGCCTGGGCCTGGTCAAGTAAATATCTCCACACCAGTCTACTTTTGGCTTATTGCTTCCAACTTTTAACGTCGATGTTTTTAAGATCGCTTTCCACGTTATCTTGCCATCTAAGCTATATTTAAGCTATAAGTTATGTTACTTACCTAATATTAAAATAATAAAACAATTTAAAACATAAAAAATCATATTTGTTTTTCCTACATTCACGATGTTTTTATTAACGAGACCGGTAAGAATTTAATTAATAATTATTAATTTAACGCCATGAACATGACTTAACTTACGCGTAACTGTTTCTTTATTAGATTTACAAAAGTATTAGAAATATACACTTAGTCTATGGGAGCAATAGACAACTCAAACTTAACTCCAGCTTTTAACAGTTTTACGTGAACATACGACTTGGTTGGTTATTTTATAAACTTACTAGCGGACCCGACAGACGTTGTCCTGTCTACAATTCTTTAATTTGAAAATTTCAAACTTTTTTTTATAAACTAAAACATTCTGGACCATTTTGATGAAAATTATTATTCAAATGTTATGACAATATCTAACGTGGTAGCGCCGTCTGTCGGATCCACTGTAAAACATTCCAAAATCAACAACTACTAACAAATTAAAAATTAATTAAAAAAACATTGTCCAGCGGACAAAATTGTGAATCTAAACCATTCCCAAATCCCCTTGAACACACCCAAAAAATTTCATCAAAATCGGTCCAGTCGTTTGAGTGAAGTTCAGTGACATACACACTTACAGAAGAATTATATATATAAAGATATAAACAACTGGACAGATTTAGTTTCCTAATAACTTTACTAATACTTCGATGTGATAGTTGTATGAAATTAATAGCAATTTACATTTACACAGCTAAATAAATGATAACTAGAAAAGGAAAATATAGCAGAACCTCGTTAGTACGATCACGTTTAATACGATTTATAACTCGTGTAATACGCCATTTTACGTAGGAACCTGCAACTTGAGACATGGTTTGCATACATTTTCTGTCAAATACACATAGTATGTAACCTTTAAATATATCATTTCTATATATACAAGAAATTTAATAATATAGAGTGCTTCTTATATCCATTCTCGCGTAATACGCTTTCCCGCCTAAGACGCTTTTTTGGTTAGGTCACTGAGAAATCGTATCACCGGGGTTCGACTGTACTTCATCGAACAAATTAATTAATGTTAACGTATAAAAATAAAATTTAAAAGCGTCAATAGCATAATGGTTAAGGCTACGGATTTCCGATCACGAGGTCGGGGGTTCGAATCCCGCCATTCGACTATGGTAAACCATATCCTAGCACAAGCCTAGAGCTTAGTTTTAATGGTAAAAGAAATATTAGTAAATTTACAAAAAAATTCTACATACAAAACATCATCCAATTATTTAATAGTACGAATAATATTTCTCCTCTCTGTCTTAAACGTGCATGTAACGTTATAATTTATGAGGGATCCTTTTTATTTTTAACCATTTTATCTGATTTAAAAAATCTAGATTAAGTTACTTATAAGTAAATAATACAATCCAACAATGTTAACATTTTTATTTCAAAATATACTTAGTTTTGCTAGCTTAATGCTAATTTTAACCGAATCACTTATCGTTGATTTCTGGGACCAAAATTCCTGTATAAACATATTATTATCGCTATTTTGTCAAAGATAAAGATCATCATCAACCTGCCCTTATCCCTATCTAGGGTCGGCACAGGATGTACTACTCCATACATCTCTATCAGCCGTCATATCCGAGTCTACCTAGGCATATCCTCTTTCACACAGACATCAAGATAAAGATAAGACGATATATTTTATACAGTGATTTTTGTCTCAGAAACCAACACTTAATTATACAAGAGTCGTATTATTTATTTTTTCTTGAGATTTTTTCTCTTTTCCGTCGTATTGGAACTACTTCTGACTCATAGCTGGTAAGAAAACATTATATGATAAAATAAAACAAATCTTACTAATATTATAAATGCGAATGTTTAGATGGATGGATTTTAGAAGGTATGTCCAGACCGGCTGTATAGATCTCGCTGAAATTTGTCATAGATGTAGAACATAGTCTGGAAGAATACATAGGCTATTTCAGTTTTCATTTAAAACCGCGCGGACGGAGTCGTGGGCGACAGCTAGTTATAAATAATTTGCTTCTAAATACCATCATGTATTAGTTAAGAAAGGGATTGTATTTTATAAAAGATCCGTACGACTTCAAAGATATCTTTTATTAGCGAATAGTAAATGTATATTTTCATTTTAATTGTTTGATTACCTTTTTCAACCTATTTTACCTTTGATTTATTTCTCTGTCATCCTCTTCCCATTTCAAGTCTATCTCAAGAAATGTATCATCTGTTCTAAATACTTTGCAGTTAACACTGGAATAGAAATTATCATCTGAATTTAAGATATCTTTAATTTTGTATTTTTACAAATTATTAATTAGAATCCTTTAGCGCGAATGACGTGCTTTCGATACAATGTCCAGTGTCAGAATGATTAGTGAGGGGACATACACGTCAGTTTAGTAATTCTAGTGTTGTGCCAGTACACCGGCACAGTGTCGGATTTTCTTCCTCACAATATACACCAATAATTACAAAAAGAAGTTAATTTCTACAATGAATGAATGTGGTTGGTATTAGAAAAATACTAAACAAAAATCAATAACTTTCCCTAAAAGCTCTAAAATTAAATCTCACGACAATCATGAAGTGTAATATAAAAAAATCAGAAAATTACTTGGGATCCTTGAAAAGGGCGCAATTGATAAGTTTCCTGTTCCTGTAGACGCTGGTATACAGGAAGGGTCCGTAGCACTTGTTTGTTGCCTCCTTGACGAGGCAGGCTGAGATGACGCCGATTACGACAGCCTCGTTCCCGGTTCCGTAGACCAGTGGACCACCGTGATCGTTCTGGAATAGAGACACACACACACATATATAGTACAAGAGACACATAATAAAAGAGCTATGAGGTTTCCCCACAGCGCAGATTAAATTGCAAATGTCAGATAAGCGGATGAGCGGGGTTAGACAAAACGTATTCGCTTCGAAGCGATTTCATAGCGAATTTCAAAATTGTGTGAAATTGACAGACGACAATCACGTGACCTATTGACGAAGTCGCGGGCGACAGCTAGTTTTACAATAAAGCTGTAAATTAGAAAGAACTTAAAAATTAATTGTAATTTCGAAGGTAAAAGTAGAATTATCTTATCAGACTGATTATCAGAAAACTATGAATATTGACTTTAACCTAATGTTATAAATATTTAATAAAATTACCTCACAGAAACCACCGCTCCAAGATTTTATTCTTTTTCTACCATCAAAATGATGAGATGCTGAGTGCACTAATAAATCATTTGACATATCTCTTCGTTCACCTTCGTATTCCCCCGAGTACATTATATCAGTGCAATCAACGTATTTATCCTGAAAATCAATATTGTATTTAAGACAATGTATTTTCAATTAAATAGGCTACAATTTTATTTATTCTGAAGATTTTAAAGAAAGTAGCCTATATCTTATTTCAGACAGTAACCTATCTCAATGCTAAATTTCATCCTTTTTAGGTTTCCGTACCTCATAGCAAAAAAAACGTAACCCTTATAGAATCACTTTGTTGTCCGTCCGTCTGTCTGTCCAGACCCTTTTTTCGGAGGTGAATGCTTTATGCATACTCCGCGCCCCAGGGGGGACGCGGTAGTTACGTGGGATTTTCTTCCGAATGGGAAGCATATCCACTAAACCCCTCTGTTCCTACGCATAGTAGGGAGGGCACAGGCACGCTTGCGCTTTTGTCCGCGACCTCGCGTGGTTAAATTTCATTCTGGTCTGTTATATCGTTTTCAAATTAACCTGCTAAAAGATCCATCAATCTAATTGCTAAACATTTGCAAATCAAATTAGTAATTGAGGGTTTCCTGTGACCAAAAATCCTCGTTCATAACTTATTGTTATCACTGTTTTCTCAAAGATAATGACAGGGACGAAGATATATACAGATTTAGATCTCAGAAAGCAATGGTAAGATTAGTATGAAGTAAATGATACATACGTGACACATTTCACTGAGCTGAGCGGTGATATCTTTAGTACAAATCATGTAGTTCTCAATGATGTTGTGATATCGCGGACCCCATCGATTCTTGCACAAAGCTTTTGATATCAAAATTACATTACTTTCTAACAGTGCTTGTCTGTTACTCCCACTTCGAGCGTTGATCCACTACAAATAAAGATTTTTTATATCACCGTTATTTGAAGAAGTAAAGCTTTGTATTTTGGATGACAATTTAAGTTAGACTTTGTTGTACATCATAGTTATAATTTGTAGTTTTTAGATAAAAGAAAATATTGCATAATCTAGATCGAGTTTTTGTGCGCTTAGAACAATAGGTCCTTTTACAATGAGTTAATCAATTCATGTTTTTCCTCTATTGTAGCTAACCTTTTTAAGTCAAAGAGGTTCTACACTTATTTGAATTTCGAAACTGTAGACGAAACTTGTACAAATTCTGTCATCCCACTCATGCTCTTAGTAAAAGAGAAAGACAACAATATGTTTAACAAGTCTTGAGCAGTTACATCGCTATACTTATCCGTGCTACCCCATCCAGCAACTGAAGCGATGTTACCAGCACTTTCATACTGTTCACTACGATTATTATAAGCGATTGGTGCTGGTATGAAGTCACAGCCGCGCATACGACGGTCGAAATCAAACTCATCTTCCACTTTCACGATAGCCAAGTCATTGTTCATCCAGCGTACGTTGTCGTTCTCGTGACCATCGAATATGTAATCTTGAAAAAAAAAAACAATGAGCAAGTTATTATGTTACTTCTTACTAATATTATAAATGCGAATGTTTGGATGGATGTTTGTTTGAAGGTATCTACAGAACGGCTGTATGGATCTCGCTGAAATTTGGCATAGATTTAGAAGAAAGCATAGGCTACCAATTAAATTATTTTTTAATTCTTCGCGGACGGAATCGCATGCGATAGGTCATATATACAGAAATAATTAGTGGTACATATAGTAGAGTTAAAATTAGATGAGATGGGTCGGGTTGTAGTTGAGTTGGAGCATAGTTGAACTATGTTGGGGTTGAGTTCGGGTAGTATTGATGGATGGATGGATAGAACATTACTTAGTGCTTACTTCTCGGTATGCATTTCCACACTGCTCTCTTTGCTCCATTTTTGAAACACTGATTAGTGTACTCCTCTTCACCTTCGTAAAAGCTGTCAAAGAAAATAAATACAATGATTATAAACTGTATTTTATATGCAACTCATTACTAATTGCGAGAGAGATGCAGCAATTACGATTTTATCAATTTACTAAATAAGCTCTCAGGAAAAGGTGACAAAAATGTTATAGGTTCTTTATGGCCAAAGCTTAAAACATGATGTATTAGGTAGAAAAATATTTTATTACGTTTAAGCCAAAGAAATAATTTTCGGATCGATCGTAAGGATTGAATATTGATTTTCTACCGTTCTGCTTTTTTCTACTAGCAAAATATACTACAATACTGTCCTATGAGAACGAATTACAGCGTATTTACCTGGAGATCAATTTAAACTGGTTTATACTTACGTAAATGTTCCAGAGACGACGTAGAAATGTTTGACATCTTCAATACAGGCTGCGGAGGTCAAGATAAACTGTTCGTGGATAATCACACCGCCGCAAAACCAGCGTCGATAGTCCCCTTGTTTTGGATACTTCTTTGGAAGCTTGAGATATACCTACATCAAAGATTTAAGTTTTAAAGTACTGGTTCCGTCTAGTTATAACGTGGGTCCCTTCAAGAGAAGGGTGAATAGATATTTACTAAGCTATTGCATACCATCCTTCGATCACATCATCATCATCTCACTCAGCTCCCTTTACGTCCCCACTGAGAGGCTCGGAGCCTACCCTAAGTTAAGGGTGATTAGGCCATAGTCAACCACGCTGGCCAAGTGCCGGTTGGTTGACTTCACATATATCATGGAATTTCTTCTCAGATATGTGCAAGTTTCATCACGGTGTTTTCCATCACCGGACGTTGAATAAATGTTACTTATTAGGTTTTATTAATTCCACACGAACGGAGTTGCGGGCGATAGGTAATTCTATATAAAAAGCTATTGCCCACAATTTCGAACATTTCTTCGGGTCGAAAGAAATGCTATAAAAGAATTAGAAAAAAAAACTTAATTAGCTAGCCTAAGTCTTCTTGCGCACATACAATTTTATCGAAATCCTTTGAGCCGTTCTCTAAATACACACAAACATTTAACAAACATCCATCCAAATATTCACATTTATAATAATAGTAAGATAAGCCTCGGTTACTTATTTATCTGTATAGATGGCGCTTTTTTTAATATGGTCAAGTAAGGTTAATTAAAATTAATAATTACCATATAAGGTCTATTTTCTCGCACTTCCTTGCCATCTAATATTCTTCTTGTTGCATTTAAATGTCCTAATAAATCAATTCTACCTGTATTTCTTAATAACTCACTTATTTTAATAGTTTTTGTTGTACCCTCAATTAATTTAGAACCTGAAAACAATAAAATTATCTCTTCTCAGTATACATGGAAAATATAAAAAAATCGAAGTCTTGTCTATATTTTATAAAAAGAAATTAATTAAAAAACGATTCATTACCTAATAAAATATATATACTGTATAAAAACAAATCACTTGACATTATAAAAAATAAACATTTCATTATGGAATTTACTCCATGTGAAATTCTAATTAAAATAAACAATTAATTCAATTTCATGATAAAATTAATTGAAATTCCTTTATTAAAGTGATTTGTGTGAACGCCAACACAACGGTACAAGAACGGAAACGAAACAACGGTTCAAACAAAACACATGATAAGGAAAAATCAAATCCTTGATTTGTACTACCGAAACAGGCATTCAAAGACATATCGTTCTCCCTCTTAAAGTCTTCGAGAAAAAAGAGATAGCAATATGTTTCTCTGCAAGTCTTGAAAAAACCTTTAGTATTGGAAAACAAAGCGTAAATTATACAACATCTTAGGAGTTTAATAGCTCATTGAATTACATTTTGGCTGGATTTTTAGTCGAAATTTCATCATTACGTATCTGCTCAGTGGTCAAGCACTTGAATTGCAATCTGAAGGTCCTGGGTTCGAATCCATGTAGCAATGTGTTTTTCGATTTCCGATTTACATATGTACATTTATCCGACGTTTTTACGGCGAAGGAAAACATCGTGATGCAACCTGCACATATCTGAGAAGAAATTCAAAGATATGTGTGAAGTCAACCAACCCGCCCTTGGCCAGCGTGGTTGACTATGGCCTAATCACCCTTAACTTAGGGTAGGTTCCGAGTCCCTCGGTGGGGACGTATAGTGAGCTGATGATGGTGGTATTGATTTAAAATTGCAGTTCGTGCAAAAATCTACATATATTGGCATGCATTCACTTATATTCAGTGGTTGTAGAGATCCTTGAGGAAATATGCAGCATGTTACTACGTCAAGAATGTTGCAGTGCAAAACCACAACAACCCAGCAGGAATGCGTCAAGAGAAAGTATTCCGCGACGCTGATAAGTGTGCGTGCTGTTTCAAATAGTCCTCTTTCCGTCTCCTCTCAACTTGTAAGGAATAGATATGATGGGGAAAAGACTTAACTAGGGACGGGATCAATATGAAGCGAATTATATTTATGTACGTCATCTCGTTTGTCTATTTAAGCCAGGCACTATATCTGCAACTTTTTAACATAAAGCAGATATTTAGGCCGCTGTCATTTCGCTATTTTAGCGAATTCTGAAGCCTTGCTCATCCTCTAAGAACTCTTAATAATTGATTTCAAGGACATGTTAAAGCGAGGGCTAGAAGTTAAATAAATCAAGCGGAAATGTTTTTGGTTCTGTAAAATATTTTTTTTTAATTAAGGAACTCTTTTTCACTAAGATTTTCTATGTTTTCATTTGTTTCTCTTCTTATTTTTGTCACAAGCTCAGACTTTGCCGGACTGAAATGTTTAAATTACTATGTATTATAAAATTAAAGGAAAATATACTACACTACAATTCAAATCTTACTAATATTATAAATACGAATGTTTAGATGGATGGATGTTAGAAGGTATATTCAGAACGGCAACATGGACCTCGCTGAAATTTGGCATAGACGTAGAACATAGTCTGGAAGAATACATAAGCTACTTATTAATTGAAGCCAGAGTCACCTTTTAAATGTAAATGCTAGAGTTAGAAAAAACATAGCAAATTTCTTTCAAGATATAGTTTTTACAATAGGTTTTTTATTTATAAATATTAAACAGAGTAGAATATACACAATTATAATAAAAGTGTCAATAAACTTATAAGTATATACCCAGAATATAAGTGAAATAGTAATAGTTTTTAAACTATCGAATACATACCCATCAGGATGTCCAATCCAGGAATATGTCGTTTCAACCATTTTCGTATTCGTAGCTCTGAATACATAACTCCGACAAGCAGGTCTAAATGTAACAAAACACGATTACCACACGCTTTGAATGCTAAAAACTGCAAACTATTTTGAACAAGACAAAATCAAAATCGGAACCCTTTTTTGAGATAATGGGAAAAGCACTGGGTATATTTTTATATCATAAGGTGGCAAACGAGCGAGCGACCACCTGAGTTCACTGAAATAGCACAGCTACAGCTGCCCAAAGACATTCGCAATTTACAAAGGCGTTGTCTATTTCCATTCGACGAAATAGGTAACCTACTGAGTGATATGTTCCAATCCTATGCGTCACATCAACAGTCAAATCACTTCCCCTTCTCATCCGCTCTTTATAAGAAAACAAGAAACAAGACTTAAATTAGACGTCCGACACACACTCGTCAGACGAAACGCAGATTCTACTTCTTGCCTGTCTTCTGTCATGTTACTGGCGTCTAAAGGTGATGGTATAAAGTACTTAGTAAATTGGTACTAAGTGGATAAAACTTACGAGATTTCCTTATCAACAGCGCACGTGATCATGAGATGGTTGTTGTACACGCTGGTGTAGAGGAAGGGGCCGTAGCACTTGCGCGTGAGGTTGGTGGTGAGGCAGGCGGAGATGATGCCCACCACTGTCGCGCTGTTGCCGTGACCCACAACCAGGGGGCCGCCGTGGTCGTTCTAACATACGTTATGAGTCACGTCTGACTGATTAGACCAGCGGGGTTAGACAAAGTCCATTCACATCGAAGCGATTCCGTAACGAACTTCAAAAATGTATAGAGCTAACGCGCGAGAATCACGTGACTAATGGAAAGTCATTGTTAGTTCTATAGGTTTTTGAAGTTCGTTATAGAACCGCTTCGGAGCAAATGCACTTTGTGTAGCCCCGCTGATTGGTAATATAAGAGGGAACGTTAGGAGAAACTTTAATCTTAACGTTGATGCCCTTTTCTATTATGTCTTTATGTAGGAAAATAAAGATAAGTATATTATTTATTATCTAGTAATGAAGTGCCTATATCCTTTTGTTAAGCGTTTAACAAGACTAATGTGTCATCGGTCACTTAAATTTAATCAGTCCAGGCTGGTTTAGTATTGCAAATTTCTACATCATAACAAGGCCATCCACATGGCTGAGACCGGACATAGTGAAGAAACACCTAACGAGAGATTGTCAAGAGAAAAGGTCGCGACTATCAGGAATGAGGAAACTTGGCACAGAGAGAGACAGAGAGAGAGAGAGCGCATAAACCCCTCTTGGTACGACAGTTAATCTTACCTCACAGAATCCCCCTGTAGATATCTTAGCTCTCCTGTGTCCAGTGGAGTCGGAATGTGCAGCATTGTGCACCTCGCTTTCTCCTATCTGAACCGATCTTCTTATGCCATAATCTTCCTGAGAGTCTATCAGTTCCTTGCATTTTACTTTATCCTGGAATTTTATACAATTATTTACATTTCTACAACATTAAAAAAGGGATATTATTAGATATTATTAATTTATTTATCTTTGGTAGACACGTTGTTGGTGACATCACGTGAATAAGAGTATACTTACGTTACAAAGACCGGCGAGTTCTCCTCCACTGACGGTGTCTTTGGCACAGATCATGGATTTCTCGATGATGTAGTGGTATCGCTCCGGCCAACGTCGCTTGCAGTGAATTTTGCCTAGCAGTACTGTGTTCGTCTCCATAAGCACTGGCGAGTTGATTGTTTGTCTTTCCAGAGCCTAAGTAAAAAACTTTTTAATTAAAATATTAGCAGATCTACTAATGTTATAAAAGCGAATAGATATTTGTTAGAGGTCTCAAGAACGGCTGCATGGATCTCACTAAAATTAGACATATATGTAGAAAATAGTCTGGAAGATCACATAGGCTATCGACGGGCGACAGCTAGTTTTTTGTATAAAAGAAGGGGGCAAACGAGCGGCGGGAACACCGAGGTGATCAACAACGCCCATGGACATCTGCAACATCAGAGGAACTGCAGAAGCAGTGCCGGCCATTTATCCTCGTCATCCACATATATCGAATAGCCTAACCAAGTTAAAAGTGATTAGGTCTTAGTCAACCACGGTGGATCAGTTTAGGTTGGTTACTCATTTGTTCATTTAATACCATTCTTTTAGACGGTTAAAGCAAGAACAATAGTTTGTCTTAGTCGATTCCTTAATTTATCATTGACTATCTACCATTTTAACTGTGGTCAAGTTCACAGCTGAATGCCTTTCAAGGGCTTAGTTTTGTTATGCTGTAGCCACTTACCTCTATAGGATCTCCAAAGTGATTTTGTGACCCCCATCCAGCAAGAGTCCCGATAGTCCCTGGGGCTTCTAAGTCAATACTTTTGTTGTTAAACTGTATCTTCTTTGGTACGTAGTCACAGCCGACAACACGTCGCTGGAAGTTGAACCTGTCCTCCACTTTCACCACCGCTATGTCGTTGATCATCCATCGAATGTTCTCGAATTGATCACCATCGTATTCGTAATCTAAGAAGTATGACACATAGAAATAAGATAGATTTATTTCCTTTCAATTGAACCCCTTTCTTACCACCGCACCTTGGGGAAAGACACGGTGGTTATTATTTATTTATATCATAAGGTGGCAAACGAGCCAGTGACCACCTGAAACCGCTGAAATAGCGCAGTGACTGTTGCCTATAGACATACTCAATTGCATTTACGTTGCCTACCTTTAATCGACAGAGGACAAGATGCACAGAAAGAAAACCTTTTCCCTTTCCATGCATCCTCTCATCCGGAAAGTCCACTTCTACTTCCCATCCTTTTCTTATAAGAAAAAGGGTGGGAAGGGAAAGAGGACTAAATTACGCCCCCGGGACGCACACTCATCAGATGCCTGTCTTCTATGAAGATGTTAAAGCGGGCTCTACCACTGTTATGTGGGGCTCTCTCCCCATTTCCTAGAATGAGAGAGAACGGGATAGGGAACATGCAGTTTGTAACAGTGGTCTGGATTCGAACTATTATTATAGATAGAATTGTCACGTAACATCAGGCGCGTTTAAATCGGAAACAAAAGCTAAAACAAAGTAAACGCCTATACATTAATAGATCAGTGTAGAAAGATTTACTCACTGGCAGGTACGCATTTCCAGACCGCTTTCATTGCACCATTCGTAATACAATCGTCTTGGATACCGGGCGGGATCCATCTGTTTCATTTGTGAAATTTAAATTGCCATAAAAATATTACTGACGCACACAGTCTTTAGTTCTTTATGAATTTAATGAGTCACTTTACTTTAAAATTAAAACAGCGCCATCTATTACCAAAAAAATTAAATGAAATTATAACGAGCTTATTATGCGTATCTCTGCTAATATTGTAAAGAAGAAATATTTGGTTGTTTGCATTGAATAGGCTCCAAAACTACTGAACCGATTTGAAAAATTCTTTCTTTGCTGGGAAGCTACACTAACACAGAGTGACATATTAATTAGTAGTTTTTTTTTAATTATGCGGTAATTTTTTTAATTCACCTGTGTGTACCGGAGACGACGTAGAAGTGTCCTATATTTTCAATGCATGCGGCGGAGGTCAGAATGTAGTTCTCATGTATGATGACACCACCACACAACCAGTTGCGATCGACTACTGCATTCTCCGCGTCCCGCGCTGGCCTTAAATATACCTGAATAAAATTAATAGCAATCATTACGATGGAAAAAATTGCATGCAAAAAAATAATTCTCTTGTATCCAATATTCAAGTTCCTGAAAGTTAATGATTGACTTCTGTCTGTCTTGTTATCTTACTAATATTAAAAATGAGAATGTTTGGATGACTGCATGTTGGAAGGTATCTGCAGATGCGGATGCTGAAATTTGGCTCAGATGTAGAACAAAGTCTGTAAGAACAAAAAGGCAAAAATACTAAATTAGTAATTAAGGTTTTTTCGTGCGGACGTAGTCGCGTGCGACAGCTATGTTTAATAATGATCTGTGGGTGTGGCAATGTTTCCGAAGAAGCGGTGTTTATTTTTGGAAGCAATCTTCGGATATTCATAACTAAATAAAAACTGTTAAGGTTCCCTTTCTATGTTGTTTTTAGATAGTTTCAAATTAAGAATTTTTTACCATAAATGGTTTTGAATCTCCAGCTTCGGAACCTCTGAGAATCCTTCGTGTTTTGTTCAGAACTTCTGCAGTAATGTTCAAACCTCTGATAGTTTCTGTAAGAAAAAATTCACTTAAGTTTTAATAACTTAAATATAGTAATTGGTATGGTATTATAGTATAGTAATTAGCCCAATTGCTCTTGGCTTTTTTAATGCGAAAGTATTTTTTGGTAAGTATCGTAAGTCTAAAATTAAAGCCCCAAAAAAATCATACCAATTTCACTTAGAAGAACGAAACTTAATAAATAATCAACGAATTTCATCTTGTATATAATAGGAAAATAAAAAATATATATAATTTCAAATTTAAAATCAAATTTCATGCGTGAGTGCATTGCATGATTGTATAAATTTAATGACATAAACTATGATTGAATTTAAACTACTAGTTTGATTTTAATCTTAATGTAAGTTTTGTACTCACTGAAAATTGGAATCAAGTAAAATTATTTACATCAAGTTTCTGATATATGAGACAAGAACCCATCTGAGAATTAAAAAAAAAAAATTCAACAGATGGCGCTAGCGCCATCTGTTGAAGAGACTGCTAGCAGTCTTATCAAACACTAATTGTTTTTTTCATAATAATCTTATATTATTTTATACATTAAATTGAGTTACATTACTTAAGCTTAATTTTTATTTTGCTAGAACGTTTTCTCTCGCCACTTCTTTTCACTATGCATTTTCCTTAAAATAATTGAAATCCAATTAAGTTTGAGTTATGCCACTCAACAATAGATGTCTCTGTTGAAATAAAACTCAAAAAACATCTTTTCGACACTAGATGTCGGGACACAGAAAAATACAACACGAAAGCTTTTCTGATTTTTCCTAGATCAAGTAAATTTTACCATACTACGATGATATTGAAACATTACCGTAACCTTAATCTTAATAGTTTAGTTTTACCTTAATATTACCTAAGTATCGTAATCATTTTAAAAATGCGAATGTTTAGATGGATGGATGGATTTATAAAAGGTATATCCAGGACGGCTGCATGGATCTGGCTGAAATTTGTCATAAATGTAGAACATAGTCTGGAAGAACACATGGACTAATTATGTTTCTGTTATTTAATGCCGTGCGGACGGAGAATTAGTATTATAATAGATAAATGGAAAATTTACGTAATCTTCACTCTTGAATGCGACTGAAAAATTTGTTTTGGTATAGTAAATATTAAAAATCAACATTTGAACATTAAAAATAAAGTTCTTAATAATACTTAGATACATAGAATTTGTACGTGTATTTTTTTTATATCATAAGGTGGCAAACGAGCGAGCGGTCACCTGAAATCGCTGAAATAGCGAAATGACCGTTGTCCATAGACATACGCAATTGCATATGCGTTGCCTACATTTAATCGACGGAGGAGAGGATGCACAGAAAGAAAATATTTTCCCTTTCCACGCATCCTCTCATCTGGAAAGTCCACTTCCACTTCCCATCCTTTCCTTATAAGAAAAAGGGTGGGAAGGGAAAGAGGACTAAATTAGGCCTCCGGGACGCACACTCATCAGACGAAACTCGGAATTACTTCCACTTGACGCCTGTCTTCTGTGTGGTCGTGGTATTTCACCGGGCGAGTCGGGCCAATTCGTGCGAAGATGTCAAAGCGGGCTCTACCACTGTTAAGTATTAGGTATTTATTTATCATATCCTTAACAAAGTACATTGCATTTATAAAATAAAAAATTATATTAAAAATAGAGTACCACCGGCTACGGAACCCCATGAGAATTTGTACTATTATTAGTAATTAATATATGAGTACATACCTACTTTATGTTCTTATTATATAAAAATACATACAACCTTCCAAGCCATCGTAAAAGGCTATCATATTGTAAGAATCAATTACATTAATTCTGTTCACGTTTTATATTCGTATTCGTATCTATATTTCAAATTCAAATGCAACCGACAATTACTATAGAAGCGATCGCCATATTTGAAGGTGTTTTATCGTAGGCAGCAATAATCTAACACCCTTTACCACTCGAAATGTCGCTCTTAATACCATAAAGAAGCTATCTTCACCAATACATTATCCTTACTTATCTTTGACCATAACACGAAACTTGGGAACTATTTTATTATAAAGTGCATTGTCTGTACCCGGGTCGACCGCTGTACGTAAATAATTTAACTGTCTTAAAAGATTCAAAAATAGTTTCCTAACATCGCTCCCCCCTTAATATGTACACCATTTGTCAGGCCGTAACTGGATTTAAATGATGCCTTACTGTACTGAGCACGCCCTTTGACAAAATACTATCCGATTCTTTCTAATGCATTATTGTCTCTGTATCATGCAGTATTGCTGTCTCTTTCCCTCTAAGGTTCTTACTGTTTCGGTACTTGATTCAGGTTTATTATTGAAATGTCCTAATGATTATACACTTGGATTTAAAAATGTACTTTATCGCATAGGAGTAAGGTTCAAAATACATTGTACAGGAAATGAATGTACATGGGGGAGATCAAGAACTCAAGAAGCTAGTAGAAAAGGACGGAGCAAGCCATTCTGTTAAAGTTGGTGAGTCGAAGCGCGTTTTTATGTTCGGAAATCGTATTAAGCTTTTGTCGGAAACTGTACCACTCAACGGGGTATAGTTGAGGCGCTTTGTGTGGTTATAGTATAGTTCGATGTGAAACGGTGGGGGTGCAACTGATTGGGTCGTTTACTGATATTGTGCGCGACGGTACGACCGCGGGCGGTCGAGCGTGGCGCCAAAACTATTTCGAAAAAGGAATCGCGCGTTCGAACTGTCAAATTAGAAATCATAGACAAATAAAAAGTATTTAATTAACCAATCACAATTAATAAATCATAATAAAAATCACTAAATATATTTTTAGTACAAAAGTTCAATTATTTAATGAACATTAAGTGATTTTTAGAATATTATGGTGACAAAAAGAAACAAAAGTGCTTGTGTTTAATTAAAGACAAGAAAAAAAAACAAAATGTCGTCAATGCATTCAGATGACGACCAGGAGGAGATCAACGTGGACTCTGACAGCAGACTGTCAGGGGCATGTGACAGGAGTGTGGCTTCCGAAGACCGAGACTCAGAGCATAGTTTTCATACATACCACAACTCTCCCAACGAGCATATGACAGATACTCAACAAAGAGTCAACTTACCATTCAGTATATCAAGACTTCTTGGTAAGCAATTCGAAGACATAGACAAGAGAAATTCAGGAGAGAGTGATAGAAGTGACCAGGACACTGAATCAGAGAGTGCGAAAGATGAAGCCAGAGACAATTCGGGGTTACCTTTAAATTTCTCTCATAACTCGGCCCTGTATCCTAACTCTGGGCTCTTGCTGAGGCCAGGGCTGGGCTTGGGTGGTGGGTATGGGTTTTCGGGAAGCCCAGGGGTGGTGCGCGTGCCGGCACACAGGGCGCTAGGGGCTTTGGGCGCATGGGGCGTGGCGCTGGACCCTATGAGGCAAGCGGCAGCCGCGGCCTTCGCGCATCAGGTCGTCAAAGATCGACTTAATGGTGAGTAAAATATAAATCAGATTTACTCTTTGATTTCTTATTTTCTTAATAATTTAACGGCAAAAGACAAATAAAATATAATACAGCTTAATTCTTTGCAGAAATAGATTGAATATTGTAAAATGTTTTTAAGATAAGTAGCCATACTCCTCGCACCTTGAAATCCGCTAAAGTTGAGAATGACATAATATGAAGATACTAAGATAACTTAATACTTATAATAATACTTTATATTGTACGTACCAAACGGCAACAGCTACAGATGCGTATGCCAGTAAGGGGTCGTCCATTAATCGCGTGATATTTTCACCAACTTTTAACGCCTACTCTTCCTGTTATTCCGTAATGTTTATTCCACTCCTTCTCTCCTATACCTAAAATCATATATTCTTTATTAGTAAAAACTAAATTTGAAATGTTTATATTATATACTAGCTGTCGCCCGAGACTCCGCCCGCGCGGTATTAAAAAAACTGAATAAGTAGCCTATGTTTCCTTCCTGAATATGTTCTATATCTAGGGCAAATTTCATGAAGATACATTGAGCTGTTTTTAATACCTTTTAACAAACATCCATCCAAACATTATATTATTCACAAACAATATAATATTAGTAAGTTTTATTTACTATACTTACGTCATCAATCGGAATAAATACACGTGATTCTTTATCCCCCCACTAGCGTGATGTATAATGGTTTTTCCGGAACCCAATAACCTCCACTTTCGAGTCTTAAATTAATGGACGAGAACAATGACCACTGTAAATAATAATAATAATATTAAAATTAAGTTGCACTTGATATACACGAAGTAGTAGTTAATTTTAAGGAAAGCACCTTACCTTAGTTAACTCATGACGTTGTATACAAATTATAAAGAAAATTATTCAAAATAAAATATATTTATACTAAGATAGCGTTGTTCAACCGCACATTCAAATGTTAAGATCGTAAAACAATTAAAACACGGACAATTTAAATTACCTAATCATTTTCTTTTTCAATTTATACGGTGATCATAAAAACACGTCACAACATGTTCAAATCATTCAATTTAAAATGTATTGAGGGTATTAAGTGACGTCAAAAAAAACAAATTAACATCTATTTAAGTAAAATTTTCTAATTCTTGATATATGGCTTAGATATTTAATAATAAACATTTTCACGAATTATTAAAAACTTATGGAGACGATTTTACTTTTATTTTCATTTTAAACATTAATTTTTAGTAAAAAGTATTTTTATCTATTATAATGGCGTCGATTAGCTTTTGTTTCTACGTTGTCAAATGCGTTTATTATTTGTTAATATGCCAGAACTTCATTGCACCGAATTTGTATAAATACAAAATCACCCTTACATATATTTTAATGAAATAGAGACATCCTGTATATAAAATCTTACTCATCTTACTAATATTATCAATGCGAATGTTTAGATGGATGGATGTTTGTTTGAAGGTATCTCCAGAACTGCACGGATCTCGATGAAATTTGGCATACATATAGAACATACTCTGGTAGAACATGTAGGCAACTAATTATGTTTTTTTACTAATTCCGCGCGGACGGAGTCGCGGTCAACAGTTTATGAATCAAAGTATTACAAAATTCTGACGTCATAATTAACAAAATCAAAGTCCGATCTTACCTTTTTAAAATCCCTTGTCTGGTGAGCAATGAATGTCCAATTTAAGAATCATTACAGATAACGTTCAAGTAATTTACATTTAATTCATTAAAATATCGACCTGCACGTATCTTTTAGGTTACCCTTTGATAAGGTAGCTTTATTATCAACACAGATATCAAAACTTCATTTAGATTTAGATTGAATATAAAATTATTTTTTTTAGATAATTTTCTAATGCAACCCACTGATATCTATCTATCTTAAATATAAATTGTGTACTTTTAAATTTCCATTGACAACTGACCATAGATAAAGGACCGTAGAAAGTCGTATCGTGATTGTACAGATTAAAAATGGAATGACTGTTAAAAAAGATTTATTAATTCATTTTAAAATTCTTATTGTTATTTACACGTAAAAATGTAAAAAGAAATAATTTTAGAAATATTTTGGTAATGTTCAGCAGACCTTTTTGTTGTTTTTAAATTCTCACCCATTAATAAGATGTTATTTAACCTCCTTTGTATTTTTTTTAATCGGCGTTTCGATGACACACAGCCAGGTTTTTTATTGTTGTTTTTTATCGAGTCGTGATTGTTGGCGGCTAGTGGTCGATAATTTGTAGCGCCGGACCGCCGCGGAAAGCTTTGAGGGCAAATATTTGTTTCGGCCGATGTTAAAAAAATGATAAGCGCTTCTTCAGTTAATTAGCTGTTCTAAAGACGGAAATAAATCTATGGAAGACAAGTGTTACCTGTATATGTTTTTTAAATGAATTACACTGGTTACTGATAGATCTTAAATTGTATAGAAAGGTTTTTATGTTATGTTCTAGAGAATGATAGTATAGGTAAAATATTAAGTGGAGAATATGTTTTGACGAGGAAATTAAATATATCTAAAGTATGACAACTCTCGACGAAAAGAATATCTATCCATCTATTTATCCATACAAATAATACATTTAAAGTGTATGTAATATAGAAAAAAAATAAAAAAGTTTGTTCCGTGTAATCTCCGAAACGGCTAGACCGATTTTGATAGAACTTTTATTTTAGGTAGCCGATGTTCACATGAGTAACGTAGTCTATTTTTATTTTATTTTTTTTAATTTGCGCTGATGAACTAGCGGGCATTCGTTAGTTTAAAATAAAATTGTAAAACAGTAAACGACCAGTTTCACTGTTGTCAGTGTTATGTAAATTAGGAAAGAGAACTGACAAATCGTAAACAAAATTGCTCGATAAATACGAATAATCGATTCAAAATTTTACGACTTTGTGATCGCTTAGGTTACTTCCAAATTATCAGTGCATTAAAGGGCGTTTTAGTGTTTTTGGTAATATGTTTAAATTATATTTAAATTTGAACTTCGAACGGGAAATATTTATTTAAAATTCACCTACGCAATATTGACTGCGATAAAAAAAACTAGTTTCATATATTATCTGTGTTTGTGTTGATTTTTTTTTGCGACCACCGGGGCAGAGGAAGCGCGGACGTGCGGCCTATAATTGAGACAATACACTGTCCCTTCCGTGCGTGTGTCGGAAATACTTAAGAGATGACGAAAAAATAACCTCACTCATTTTCGCGCCAATAATTTGACAGCCCCATTTTTTTTTCCAGCCACTGATTATTGTCGGCGTTCTTTTTGTTAACACTTTTATTTTCATTTAATACCTTTAATCAAATATAACGTATACCATCTTCAGAATTATTCTGATTCTTGCGGATTTGGTATTTTTTTTTAAATAAATTATTAGGTTGTTTTATTGTTCTTTTGAGCTTGTGTTTTTTTTTCTTAAAAATTTAATATTATGATACTTGGTCGATTTTTATTTCATTTGTAATTTAATACACGCTTCACACGAAATACGATTTCCAACACAAATAATGTTATAAACCGAATATTCTTTTCCAAATGTTCAAATTAGGTGATATAATTTGCATTTAAAATATTCAGAAGATATAATATCACCTTTATCAAGAAATCTAACTCTGGTGCCTAATCACGATAAGATGTAAGAGATAAAAGTAAGGTTATTTGACTCGAAAAAAATTTTGAACGACACTCTTCGAAAATTATTACTTTAAAATGATTATTTTAAAGATAAAACATTTTAAAGTAACAAAGAATTGTCAATAAGTAAAAATGTACTATATATTTCAATCAAAACAATATATAGAATATCCAATTTCTAAACAAATACTAAAACTAATCAACCTCTTTGGTGTCATAAAAGAGGTTATATTATAACAATAATCAAAATACTGGCCACACGTACGCGGCGTAATAAAAAAAAAAGAAAATAAATTGAAATGTAAGTCTGTGAAATGTTGAAATAAAAAAGACAAGGCTGTATGGCTTAGTTCCTTTGCCTGCTCTTTCGAGTGAATAATAAAAACAACAACAACTGTGAAATGTTGTGCAAAAAGTTTGATAATTATAAAAAAAATAACAACGAATTTATTGTGTTAGTGTTATAATTGTAAATGAATTTATAACTAAGATTTATCAACAACAGTGCTAGTTAAAGTTTTAACGAACAGGATGATTATTTTCGCTGTCGGTAAAAGGTAAAATAACTTTTTTATAACTATTTTCAAGAAAATGAACAGTATATATGTTTTATTTATGATTTATAAATAATTTCATCAAGTCCTTTTATTATTCAAACTGCAATAAAGATATAAAGCGCGGATAGACGGGGCGTAATTATTTTATTTGTGTAACTGAACGTTTTGGAGCGTGTCGCACGGTTTCCGTCGGTTTGCGGTTGTCGCGCTTTTTACGACTAGTAGCCAGTTATGGTAAAGAACTCTTTTGTTATCTGTATTTTATACGATAAAAGAGATTATAGTCCGTCAAAGTTATCTGACCCGTTGTGATAGGCGATATCGTGGTTAGAACTGTAAAAAAATAAGAGCCTATAGTACGATACGGAACTTGGTACTTTTTGGTCATTGACAGAACTATGTGCCATTTAAATTAAATTTACGTTTGCTAACCCTACCAGATAAGTTGGTCGTATAGTAGTTTATTTGTCATTAAATTTCTTAGCTTTATTTTAAAACTTGCGTTCAATAAACAGTGGAAATAACCCTTAAGTGTAACAAAATCATTGGAACGTTTCAGGGAATCAATAGAGAGTGTAATTGGGCGCTCAATGATCTCGGACGTTAATGGCCGGGGCCGTTTCCGCTTTCAAGCTATTATAGGAACCGCAAAATTTTACCTAACAGCCAACATTTTGCTTTACTTAAAGACATGGAAAGATTTCGTTAACACATTTTGTCTATGGAACATTTCTTATTGAGTATCTATGGTGCCAATCATCATTGTTAAATTATTTAATTTGCAAAACATATTTTTGTCATTGTCACCTTGCTGTGTTCCCTAGTGAAGGTCGGCTCATTATGCACATACATCTCTATCAGCCGTCATATCTATATTTACTCCCTTCTTTTTTATATATTATTAATATATCATAAGGTGGCAAACAAGCGAGCGGCCACCTAAAGTCGTTGAAATAGCGGAGTGATCGTTGCTCACAGACATACGCAATTGCATATATGTTGCCTACCTTTAATCGACGGAGGAGAGGATGCACAGAAAGAAAAATTAATCCACTTCCACTTCCCATCCTTTCCTTGTAAGAAAAAGGGTGGGAAGGGAAAGAGAACTACATTAGGCCACACACTTATAGCCGATACGCGGAATTGCTTCCATTTCACGCCTGTCTAAAACTATTCTTACGAATATCCTCTTTCACACAATCCATCCATACTTTCTTCGGTCCTCTATCCTTGCAGCCATCGACAAGCTAATTTTACGTCAAAAATAATCATTTAATTTTGTGTTTAATTTTATTTGAATTTATTTAAGCCACTCTGTCCGATTGATCAGTCTACACGTATGTTTGAAGTCCGCCGACCGGCCACCTGATTGTATAATTAATAGCTGCGAGTAATTGCTGTTTTACAATAGTTTGTTTATTTTATTAGCGCGAACGACCGCCATTTGCCTCAATAAAATAATGAACGGAGCTTTGAATAAAATTTTTAAATATGGAATACGGTTGTAAAATCAAAGGATGATCGTCGATTCAAATATTTATGTGTAGGCGTATATAGGAAGCAGAAAGATAAATTCATAAATCAATAATTATATTTATAAGTTACATATATTACTAATATTATAAATGTGAATGTTTGGATGGATGGATGGAAGTTTATTAGATGGTATCTTCTGAATAGCTGCATGGATCTGGATGAAATTTGGCATAGATGTAGAACATAATCTGTAAACGCACATAAGTTACTAATTAAGTTTTTCTAATTCCGTGCGTACGTAGTCGCGGGTGATAGCTAGTTAATTATTTTTATCAATTTTATTGGAACATCCAATAGACACTTTTTACTCCGTCTCCATCTTCACACGGTATGGCACAATCTTATCACTAATTAAGGCGTAGATAAAATAATCAGAAGATTCTATAAAATAAAGATTGTTTTATCTTAAAAAAGCCTTCAAAATTTATTTAATTTAAAACGTCTCTTATCGTAGGAAAGCTACAATCATATCTTTAAACGATTACAATTTACGCCTACATTTTATAAGGTATGTTATCAACAGAGATTTTAAAAGTTTAAAAAACTGTTAAAATTTCTATCAATAAATTTGATATCGAGTTTCCGATGGTGTCTATGTATTTATTATATTAGTTTAAACTAGCTTTTCATGTAGCCCTGCTTTAATGTTTTTTAAATAACAAAAAATATATAAGACAAATATAACCCCGTGTTTGAAATATCAGTCGAATTTAAAAAAAGTGTTTCACTACAAATTTATTTTCATACTAGTTTCCGCGCGCGATTCTGTCCACTTGGTACTAAAAAAAGAACTCAATTAATAGCCTATGTGTTCATCCAGATTATGTTCTACATCTATGCCAAATTTCAGCGAGATCAATACAGCCGTTCTGGATATGTAATCTAGTAAACGTCCATCTATCTAAACATTCGCCCTTATAATATGAATAATAAGATTTGCTACCATATTTCACGTAATAAATCTAATATATCATAGTTTTTATCTGGAAAGTTATCATTTTATTAAATTAACATATCGTTCAATTTGAAACCTTGTATCGTTGGTATATTGGATACTATTTGCATTGCTAATGCAATTTTAATTCAGCGAAGTAGGGCCAATATACAAATTGCGAACAGATGGCATCTTTACGCTTCTAAATTATATAGCTGAGGCAACCTTTTATCTTCATTTAAGAAATAAAACACGGTTCGCGGAAGAAAGAAAAAATATTCAACTAAACGTACCAAAAAAGCATATCTTTTGATATAATAAATTTAAATATTTTTACTTAAGTTATCGTAAAATAATATTATAATTAAAACGAACTATCTTTCTTGTTTAAAACACAAAACATGAGAATAAAAATTAGAAAGCAACCTAAGATTAAGTTTAAAAGAAATATTATATTTAACTTTATCACAACACTAACGTCGATAGAATAATCCGCGAGCTTTACCCTTATCGTAAAATATATTTCAACACATTGTCTAACATATTTAAAGTGAACCGTTTTACCTTCGGCCCCCACGATATGCGCAAGAAAATCATCGATATAGTAAAATATAGGGATAAAACGACGCTTCTCGGTTACCTCACGCCCGCATTTCCCCCGGGAAAATGGGAGAACTGTTATGAAAATTTGACGCCCACCAATATGCGATGATACGCTCTCGGGTTATGTTTAGGGTTGTACGTGAAATATATCGATAACACGAAATTTTTTTTTCTTTAATTAAAATTTCTAAAAGTAAATTATCATATTAAGGTGAGTATAGACTAGAGCATTTACTTGTAACAGAACAAGGAACGGCTCTATATACTCTTGTGTATACCCTTAGATATAACGTAAAATTGAAATTATGACATACTTCTTTAAGAAGATGTGAACGACTTATAATCAGCAAATGCATTGTAACTTTCGGTGCCTTTTAAGTCGTAATATTCCTTTGCAAATTACTTGTACTTAATGATATTGTTATCCCTTTTATTCTTATTGGAAAAATAGAGACAACAATAGATTTGTGTATACAAATAAAACAAAACTGATATATTTCTAATATGTCGCGTCATATCGTCTCTTAGCAAAAGACGCGCGTTACGACTATAGCATAGTAACCGAATCTATTCGGCAATTCGCAAATTAAATCAAACGGCGAACTAGACAGTAAAAATTATCACCATTCGTAAATTATAGGGTGTCGTTTAGACAAAAAGCTATTGATTCTATATCGCAAGAATGTAGTTTTAGCGATTAAATTAAAACAAAAATAATTTTATCGATTTTAAATGTTGCAGACACTATTTTATGAAAGCATAAATAGATAAAAGTTTTAACAACAAAAGTCGGAGCAACTATGAAGATTTCTAACACCGGAGGCGATCAAAATATTATTCCTCTTAGTTTTATATTCCTTTAAACATTTCTATTTGAATCAAATCTTCTATTCTTTTGAAATAAGAATAGAGACAATTAAAGATTTGTTAATAATTATAAAGCGGTTCTTTTTAATTTACTCTGTTTATTTAGGTCTAGTAATTTTAATAACTTATGAACGACATTGTAAAAAAACCGTTTGTTTTTTAGTTCTTTTTCCTGAATATATTTATTTTTCTTAGAAAGTAGTTGTCGTCCGCGACTACGACTGCGTGGAATGAAAAAAAAAATTAGTTCCCGGCAATTATTCGAATTTTTCTTACCTTTTAAACCTTCCCTATACTTCCACGAACATTTCAAGACCAAGATAAGATAAATCCGTTCAGCAGTTCTCTAGTTTTAGCGAGAATAACGAACAGCAATTGATTTTTATATATATGTCAAGATAGGATATCCTTTGTGAACACAACTTTAAGTGATATAACACAAAATTATTGCTATCATAATTTAGAAGGTGTTTTCAAGACAAAAGGCAATGTAATGCAAATCGGAATGAGATAATTTTATTTAATTTAAATAAAATAATAATATCTGATCTATTTACATTTTCTAAGCACTATTTATGATACTATATTTTACATGATAAAAAGCTGATAAACAGAAGCAGTCACGGCCATGGAAAAGAGGAACGATAAGAGATAGAGATTTTTTTTGTCTGGTTAATATTGTAGACAATAAATATCAATCAAACCCGGTTTTTATCAAGAACACTAATAGAATAATAAATAAATTTATTTTTAATTATAGTTTGTTATAATTTAAACAAGCACGCGTTGCAATACAAAGCTTATATTATTTCCAAATCAAAAGTTTTATTAAACTTAACATTTTTTTAATGTTTTTTTTATTTTTTTAGAATCCAAACCTCGTTGCGCAACAAAAAAACAAAATTAAGTTATTTATAAATTCATGAGACATTATCATAAACTAAATGTAAACGGCTAATACTCACGCAATTTATCAGGTGTCGGCTCCGACTAGTTTTAAACTCATCGGAGGTTCTTCTTCAGGATTAGTGGGATTGGTACCACAGAGTGACAGACGGATCGCGACTGAACAACCTTCGTTGGGCTCGAAACTAGTCAGTACGGACACCAGATAAATTAAGTGATCGTTAACTGTTTATATTTAGTTTAAAATACAAATATTAATTTTAAACCGACATCAAGAAGAAGGTACTCAATTCGTCTGTATGTTTTTTTTTGTTCGGTGTAAATTTCGCCCTTAGTGGTCCGATTTTCATCATTCTTTTTTTGAAACATTAAAAACTATTCAGTAGTTTTTGAGTTATTATATGTAAAGAATCAAACATAACGTTTATAGCCACATTTAAACATACTTGGACCATACTATACATTTTTTACGAACACCATTGATTTAATTTCAAATATTAGATCCGTGTATTTTATTTAGTATGCCGTTTTTTTAGTGTTAAATTGCTCAGTTTTGCAGATATTTAAATATCAAACGTCAAAATACATGACAATAAGAATCTTTTTCACTATTTGCGATATAGAATTAAAAGAAAAAAATATAGTAAAATTATTTAAGAGCTGGTTATTTTTGTATTTCGAAACCAAACAATGTAAGTTTTCGATTTCTTTAGTAGTCTTTTTACAATCTTATAATAGAAATTAATTTTAAATACATAGGATTATAAGTATTATATTGGTTTTATTATTTTTTTAACGTAATATATGGTATAGGGTAAACGCCGATATATTTTATCGCCAATCCATAACTTGGGAGGTTATAAAAAGTGCCGTATTTCAAATGTGTAAATATACGAGAAAGCATTTCCTTCGGGAGACACGGCTCGATGTTCATAAAATATTATATTGCTGTTTATGTTTTTCGCTTTAGAGATTAGAAGATTGTGAATATGTTAAGTGGTATTGCATATAAAATACTCAAACGTGAGAAAATGATACTTTCAAAAAGGAATAGTTTTTTTTAATTGATTTAAATATAGATTCAAAAATTTGAAGCTTCTAGTGGCAGTACGTGTAAGGCTTCTTCATAAAAATGTACAAAAAAAGTTATAAATTTCACTGGCTGGAAAGAATTTTAAATTATTACAAAAATAAAAATTTTAATTCCAATATGGCGACCGCCCTTACGTTAATATTGCGCGCATAAATAGTACTCTTATTTCAATGAAATTTATTAATTGACCAGTAGTTTCAAGAAAATAAAACAAAATCACAGACACAAATTTTTTTTAGTAATAATGGGGACATCTCAAGAATATTTATTTAATGATGGTATTTTGAGTGCGTGCGCATAATATCCGTAAACCATGTGAGTATCTCACGGTTGTCATTACTTTTTTTACGCCACATAATTATTTAGTATAATTTCATGTTTTACTGTAGGTTTTCACTGGTGGAACACTTGCATAAAACCTTTTTTAGAGTAAAAACGCCAAGCCATTACTTAAATTTATTAAATTTACTAAAATAGTGTAGGGAATTCTGCCCATAGACATCAGTATTTGCAAATCTCTGGTCAATAGAGGCGGTGATGCACAGAGTGTCCCTTCATATGTATTCTCTCCTCTGTCTAATTCCCCTCCTCTTTCCATCCCTATTTCCAGGAAAAGGATGGGAAAGGCAAGAAGACTAAAATTAGGGTGTCTGCACGCACACTCATCTGTGTGGTCGTGGTATTTCACTAGTCCAGCTGACATATTCGTACAACAGATTTATTATCAACCCTGTTATTCCATTTGAAATGAACAAAGGCAATATTAAGTTTTATATATTATCATGACCTTATTATTGTATTCAGATTAAATCTTAGATATTGATCTATAAAATCAGAGATCACAAAACAAGAAGTTTATTTTTTAATTAAAAACTATTAATTTGTTTTATTGTAAAAAAATGCACATAAAATCTTTTCAATTATACTTCAAACATGACTCAATAGCAACATAACATCTTAATTAGTCCATTATAAAACGGGAAAAGTAGTGATGTGCTCGGCAATAAATACTCATTATCGATAGATTTTAAGTGGTCGATAATTTTATTCGTCTACGCGCTAAAATCGAAGCACTAAAACATGAATTGTGTGGAAAATATACAAATTATACTTAATTAGAGGTTTCCAAAAAGAGACTAATAAATTTGCATAAAAACATCTATGTATGTGCGTGTTTATTGAGCTTTTAATAAGGAACAATTAAAATTTATTGTGTCATAAAAATTAACATTTTTGAATAAATCGATATTATTTAAAGAATCAATTTGGAGACTGCTATTAGAATTCAAAAGTTGCAAGTTAAATTACAATTAAGATAATTTAATTATATGTGTTCTTATTTTTTCTAGATGTTTTGAACTAAGTAATTTTGTTTCTATTTATACACTTATTTCCATTTTATTTACTGTTGTCACTTACGGCTACCCATAGTTACATTGTTACTTACATTTCACTCCTTTTCATTTCATTTATAATATTTTATTAAAAAAGAAACTGTCCTCTATTCTGTTATAATAACTTATAAAGTTAAAATATTGTATTTTTTTCCATCCAAGGTTAAGAAAGTAATTTGGTAAAAAATAAAAAAAAAATAGATTACGATCACAGTGATAATTAATGGAAAATACATTAAAAGATGTCCTTAATTAAAAATGAAACATTTAATTTGATTTTTTTGCTCATAATGTAAAGTAATAAAATGTTAAATTGAGCTATAAAGATGATTTTATAATATTTCAGTGCGTCCATTATCAAACTGGGAAGTAATTTGAAGTGAGCTTAGTAATAAATGATCATTATGAACTGTTAACACGCTCGATAATTTTATTCATGGCCAGAATCCCCTAAAATCTAAGCACTAATTATAACCTAATTTAGAACGCTCGCTTTTTAACATTTAAAGCAGCTCTCGCGACTAAGTTGTCTAATGATGACTATTAAAAGGAAGTGATTTAGGAAATATTATAGATCTACTCTCAAAATTAAAAAATAAGTCTTACTAATATAAATGATAAAGTTTAGATGTATGGATGTATGTTACACATTATCTTCGGGATAGCTCAACCGATCTTAATGAAATTTGGCACAGATGTAGAAAATAAGGTACTTAACAAGTTTTTTTTAATTGAAATATAACTTCATAAATAATAAATTATCGACATGATATGCAGTATAATGTTACACAACACTATAGTGCAGTTCTAAGGCACAGGCGCAAGCTGATTATGACTCAAATTGTCTTTGGTACTTATTAGTGACGGATGTTTTCGACTTATCTAAAGGGATAAAGAATAACTTTATATGAAAATTGGATAGAATTAAGTTTTATTAAATAATTAAAATCATATAGACTTTTATATTAATATTCAGATTATGTATATGAGATTCTTAATCCACTATAATTGTACAATTTCTAGGTTAAGTGCGTCTTTCGGCAATAAAATCTTTTACGACCGATACTTTGGATTATCTATATCGATTCCAATAATTTCAACCATAGATAAAAATTATGTTAAATTTTATGACGCTTTTTTGACTATACGAATAGTTAAAAAAATAAATTGGCAATTTAGTGGTAATTTATGTATAATGTACGCGCTACTGTAGACAATATTTTATATTCAATGGATTAGATTAAAAATATTATTTGACTCATATTTTGAATTATTAAAATCAATCTGTTCCTCAGTGGCCGGTATCGCTTTTGCAGTTCCTTTAGTTGTGTTAATTATAATTAAAATCTGTTGGTTATGGCCTATAACAGATTACATTATTATTTCTTCTTTTAAACAAAAGGTTATATGCAATAATGCAACAACAAAAGAAAACCACCATTTTCCAATTACGATTGGAAGAAATGGAAATATAGCGGACAAAGTTCTCATGCATTTTGCATTCCAACGACCAACATACAAAATACTGGTGGTTACAAAACGGGGTTACGCTGTCTCATGGAAAATTCAGCTGAAGGCGGAATGCAATCGGCCCACTGCTACCAACATTGCAATTGGGAACAAAGGCGAAACATTTACAAAATGGCCGCGTTTATAACGCCAGGGCTGGCACAGAATAATAAACCCTAATATACACATGCTATAGATTGTGATGAGTAAGGTTATCCTTAGTCTTCACGGGGTTATTGGATCATTGAAGATAAAAAAGAATTTGTCTACCTAATTAATCTATCGTGTCTCATGGATTCATATATCTAGCTGTCGTTTTAACTATATACAATTTAACAAAGTTACTCTATGCTTACTACAACGGTACTGAAATACATCTAATCTATTATACGTTGACTTGTGACAACCCTGGAGCTAGGGTTTGGGGTTTGGGCGTTCCGTAATGCATGTAGGACACGGAATCGTACATTCGGTTGCATGCTCGGCGCCCGCTTTTGTTTTGTTTTTAGGTATCGCTTCTTGTATTTTACGCTCGATAAAGCTCAGAGTTTGTTAAACTAGTAACAATTTATCTTTTTTAACAACCATGTAGTATTTGTTAACTAAATTTACGAGTACAGTTATGAATACTTAACGTTATTTTTAGTAACTACGCTGAGCGGTTTAATTTGTAAATTAATGATTTAAAAGAAGTGTTCTTGTACTAAACATTAGGCCGTAATGTCTCCTACTAGATTTCTAGACTTCCATAAAACATTTTAAAGTTAAAATTTAATAACTACTGAAAAGCAGTCTTACTGCAGCTCTACTATAGTATTCCAAAGTGTATTGTCATAAATACATAGATGTTTCGGCAGTGTAAGCCCACGCTTAAATCATACAAAGTATAATAGCCAAAACTCTGAGGCGCTGACAAATGCGGCTATCAGAGTGATGGAGAGGCGTGCTGTAATCCCAGGTGACGTCACATTCCAATTAGACGTCAGGAATTCGTCTTCTCAGTCTATTGAGGACGCGAGAAATGTTTGTAAGAATTTTTAGCATTTTCACGGATGATATATCCAGGAATATACCTTTTTTACGTCACAAACAAATCAAGTAGGTATATCTCATACCCGTGACGCAATTATACAATCGGTTTTGGCGTAAGTCTTTTTCTATTTCCACATTTTTTATTTAATCACTTAATTTGCTTAAAATTAGTCATATTTTAAATTGGTATAATGGCATAAGACAAATTTCTTCCTTTTCACTTCTAGGATTGTAAGAGAATATGCCTTTTTCTTTTATCTGGAATTATTTTAAAGTTATAGTTTTATTTAAATTCCACGCAAACGGTTTCGCGGGTGACAGCTAGTATAAAAATAAACTCAATATAAAATATGAAATAAACAGGAGTGACGTACATAAAACAGATCCATTTAAAGTTACCAAAACCCGAAGGGGCGCAAGGGTTGCGGGTAATATCATAAAAGGATTACCCTCCCGACAGTCTTAAACCTTTCAATGTTAATTTGCGTTTTAATTTTTCTATCTCATCTTCACAATATTATCATTTTAATTTGATGTCCAAATTATTTCTTTAAACGCTTTACAGACCCCAAAATGTTACTACTTAATAAAATTGTCGTAAAAACCAGTAAAGGATTTTTCGAACATCCTATTGGAATTTTAAATTTTGTAATCATTTTTATGTTAAGATAAAAACCATTTGGATACTAGTGCTTTATATAATTTTATGTTTAATTACAAAAAAAAATTCTGATAACGTTAAAATTTTAAATCTGAACGATAACAAATATTTGATACGTTTCATATAATCATTTAAAAACAATTCCACAGTCGTAAAATTTTATTACTTAGTTCTTTTAGATAATTTTTAGTTTGATATGTGGATACTGTCTTTAGAAGGTAGGATTTATTCGATTCAGTAGCAACTAGAAGACGTTAACCGTACTAGCAGAGATGCTCTTAATATCTAAATGTTAATTTAATAATTGAATTAAATAAATTAAGTTTAACAGTAGTAGAGCCCGCTTTAACATCTTCGCACGAATTGGCGCGGCTCGCCCGGTGAAATACCACGACCACACAGAAGACAGGCGTCAAGTGTGCGTCCCGGAGGCCTAATTTAGTCCTCTTTACCTCCCCCTCCCTTTTCTTATAAGGAAAGGAAGGGAAGTGGAAGTGGACTTTACGGATGAGAGGATGCATGGAAAGGGAAAATATTTTCTTTCTGTGCATCCTCTCCTCCGTCAATTAAAGGTAGGCAACGCATATGTAATTGCGTATGTCTATGGGCAACGGTCACTTCGCTATTTCAGCGATTTCAGGTGGCCGCTCGCTCGTTTGCCACCTTATGATATAAAAAAAATTAAAACATAATACAACTGAAACGATTACTCAAAAGGTAACAATAACCATATCTCGAGTTACAACAGGGTTGGAGCCGCACGCATGAATCATACGCCCTCTAAACGGATTACGACCCTCAGAATCGTATTATACCACCCTTTTCCACCCTGACGACCAGTGACGTAAGTGGAATATTTGGGCACTGTTAATCTGTATTGTGGATACAATTTCAAACCTTATATTACTATGTTTTTCATAGATGAAGAAGTTTTTTGTAGAAATAGGCATGTTTTTTACCTTAAAAATGTATTTGACTTGAATTTTTTCTTTTATTTTATAAATTGTAAAAATTATGTTCTATACTTTTATATAGTTGTTTTATAACTAGCTGTCGCCCGCGACTCCGTCAGTGCGGTATTAAAAAACTTAGTAGCCTATCTGTTTTTCCAGACTATGTTCTACATCTATGCCAAATATCAGCGAGATACATCCAGCCGTTCTGGAGATACCTTCTAACAAACATCCATCCAATGTAAACTTTCGCATTTATAATATTAGTACGAAGTACGTTTGTAATATGACGATCAACTAACATTTGAGCTTCTTATTTAAATGATTTGCAAATAGTGGAATTAAAATATCTAACCCATTCGCGTTTTATATCCATAATTCCATAATGGATTAAGTAATAAACACTAACTCAAAAAAAATACAAAAGCCGTAAAATATATTTTTTTCTCGGATATAGCAATCCGGCTCTAATATGGCTGTATTAATTTAAATATTCACGATATCTAAAACAATTATCACGAAATTAATTATACAATTTTCATGCATTATTAATCAATGGCAATTATGCAAGATACAATTTTATTTGGCACTGAATAATAATTAATATAATATAATAATGAATAATCGATCGAGATCGATCGCTTGTCTATTATTTTTTGTACAGAATTTAATGCGCTTGCTTGCTTCTGATTTTAACAGTAAACAAAAAAAAGTAAGAAATAAATAACGTTTGTCTAATAATTAAACTCTTAATACTATAAATGCGTATGTTAAGAGATATTTGATGTTTGTTAAAAGGTATCTCCAGAACGGCTGAACAGATCTCTAAAATATGCCATAGATGTAGAACATAGTCTGGAAAAGCACGTGGTTCACTATTTTTTTAAATCCTCGCAGAAGAAGCCGCTTGCAGGCAGATAGACAGCTAGCCTAACATAAATTACTAGAATGTAGAATGTTTTGTAAGTGTCAACTAGACTAATCTTACAAACAATACAATAATAAATAAAAAGAAGGTTTGGCTCTCTAATAAAATAACAAATGGCAACACTTACTAAACGGTGGGGAGCAAAGGTCACAGGCTTTCTTTGGCTACAGCCAAATTACGTAGATGGCCGCAATTCCCGCGCAATTTGCGGTCACGTGAAGCGGCCATTACTGCTTGCAAGAGCCAATCGGAGGGCGCCCTTTAATACGATTCCATTTTCGAAAAAAAAAATTCAAACTGTCACGGAATTCATGTATGCAATTGCATTATGGCATGGATTAAACGAGAAAAGATGAAGAGCATTTTGTGTTTAAAAAATTATTTAGTTTGTAAATTGATTTAATATAAAATCAGTCGTATTTATGATCAAATCAACTTCCAATATTTCGGATTCTCACCTCTCTTAATTTCTCACACCATTTAAAAACTAAAAATTATAAAAAATGTTTATATGTTTATATGCTTTGAGATAAATAAGCTCAGATAAGCCTTTATCGTGGGAACTGATGTTATTTTATGATGGAGTTGCAGTGACCTATACTCTATTTGCAATGAATATTCAAGAAGTAGATGCAAAAAAATACAAAAATATTTATAAAAACTAATTTATATTACATACATTCACTATATTTGACTATAATAACCTTGGTGTCAACATTGGATTAACTTTATGTGCCTATATATTATATTGGATTAACTAAGTAGCTCTTGCCAATGACTCCGTCCGCGCAGACTGAGTTCACCGTCTAAACGAAATTTTGTCGAGGTTCATGCGACCGTTCTGGTGATACCTTCTGACAAACATCCAAACATTCGTATTTATGATATAATTAAGATTAGTAAGACGTCATACGACTATAACTTGTTTTGACCACAGTATACGGCTTTAAAGTTACATGCAGAAATTACAACATGTTTTATTTAGTATATAGCTAGACTAACTGTCGGCCGCGACTCAGTCCGCACGGAATTAAAAAAGCTATTAAATAGCCTATGTGTTCTTACAGCTTATGTTCTACATCTGTGCCAAATTTCATCAAGATCCGTTGCCCTTTTTGAGATATCTTCCGACAAACAACAAACATTCGCATTTATAATATTAGTAAGATAAGATTAACAAGCCGTCATACAACTTCACCTTGTTGTTACCACAGTATACGACTTTCAAGTTACACGCACAAATGTTTCAGTATATAGATAAATATAGATATAAAATAAACGTATAATAACCGTCCAATCGACATTGAAGGCATCCCAGTTACCAGCATGATCTCATCTCATGGATCATTAAACGCAAATCGATCTATTACGCAGACCCATTGACGACGTGGGCCAATCCCGACCCGTCATTAAATACCATTTTATCGAACTATATTGTACGTACACGGCCGCCATTTGCAACGATTTATAAACGTAATTGCTTACA
The DNA here is from genome assembly GCF_000836235.2 of Papilio xuthus. Lineage (NCBI taxonomy): Eukaryota > Metazoa > Arthropoda > Insecta > Lepidoptera > Papilionidae > Papilio > Papilio xuthus. The sequence goes on along the minus strand of NW_013530893.1, from coordinate 2,443,298 downwards.
TCATTTTATTATAATTTAAAAATTATCTATTGAAAAGGTTTGATATTTCCGATTAAAACTATCACTACAGTATAAATTCAGTTGTAAGAAACCTTTTTGCAAATACGTAATCTGTACGTAATAACAAAGGGTAAATAGACGATGTTACCTTGAGTTTTACTACAACTTTAGCCACAAATGAATTATAAAACAACACTAAAACGTATGAATAATAATGTAACCCATTGTTTTCAGTATATTATTTCAAACTTAATAAATGGAAAAAAACGTTCGATTACATCGCTACGCAGATAATCTTTGTTAGTTTAGCGTTATACTGTAGTAAGAACATAAGAATTAATGAGATATTTATTTATTCAAAGTTGTATTATGTTATGTTATTTAAGATGATTACATTAGTGATTTCAATTACAAAGATAAGACGTTAATATACGTCTAGAATTCAACCATTTACGTAATTGTTTTCGATGTTATTATTTGATAACACCACGCTTTTGAGTGGTTTAATGACTGTTCTTTGGAATTTTTTCATCGAATCAAACGCATTTAAATTGTTATGAAGCTAGTGTATATCCACTGAATAAAAGTATAGACATATGTTTCAAGGATTACGGCCGAAAATTGTCGCAGGCACCCTACCACGTTTCAATGGAAGGCGTGCAAAAGATAATAAATAGTGGCGTGTTATATTTATAAAGCTTTTCTTTTATAACAAACGACTGTCTATATTACAATTATATAAAGTATGTTATTTTTTCCAGCATCGTTTCCCATCACGAGGCGGATTGGTCATCCATACCAGAACAGAACACCCCCTAAGCGAAAGAAACCGAGAACGTCCTTCACGCGGCTACAGATTGCTGAATTGGAGAAAAGGTTCCACAAACAGAAGTATCTTGCGTCAGCTGAACGTGCATCTTTAGCGAAGACATTGAAGATGACAGACGCACAGGTTAAGACCTGGTTCCAGAACAGAAGGACGAAATGGAGGTTAGTCTAATTTTATAACAATATATTTAAGAAATTTTAAGATTTATATTTTTAAATACGAATAACACCAAAGTAAATATAAAATTTTACTAACTTAACTTAGTTATTAGAAATTATGAATAATATAAAAGATTTAGAGAGCTTTTCTTTTAATATTCGTATAGCTAAATAAAAATATAATTATCTAAAACACTTTTTTATGCTTCTGGTGTTATCCGTGTCAATTATAAAAAGAACATTTATCAATGTCTGTTTTAAATTCATAAGAAGTAATATGTCTTGTATTTTTAATCTATGTGTTTGGAGACATAACAAATTTACGTCTTGATTTATTTTTCTCTTCGTGGAAAAAATGTGAAATTGAAAGTGTACAAAGTTCAAACTATATTGCATTATCTGAGATACATTCAACGTCAAAATACAACACTTTTAAGTTAAATGTTAGTTTTTAATAAAAATTAATAGTTTTAGACCTTACTAGCTAGAGTTGGTTACACATTAGTATTTTACGTTAGTTGTATAACGTACAGACAGCAAAAACAAGTGACTGCATTCGCCATTACGTTACATAAAACAAATACTGATCTCGATAAATCTTATATATAAAATTCTCGTGTGACAATTTTCGTTCCCATACTCCTCCGAAACGGCTTGACCGATTCTCATGAAATTTTGTGAGCATTTGGAGTAGGTCTGATAATCGGCCAACATCTATTTTTCATCCCCCTAAATGTTAAGGGTAGTCCGCCCCAAAATTTTATTTTTAATTTTTTAGACAAACACGCGGACGGAGTCGCGGGCGACAGCTAGTATAACTATATTATTTAAATACGCGACTTCGCGTAGATTTACGATAGGAAAAATTTCTTAAGTGCCAAGCTCATATAGTGCTACAAACTTATTGGCCAGAGTGTGGCTGTTGTGTTAACAATGATATTTATGAAAATAACAATGATTTTGTAGCACTTTTTTTGTTGACAGAGTCGTATCAGCGAATTACATATATTCACCGGGTCATATAAGTTAGTCGGTTTATACAAATGTCTTATTCCTCAAAACATTACGTCAAATGTGTTCAAAGGTGAACCACTTGGTCCGTTAAACGAGAACTTTTATTGACGATTATGTTTTACAATTTACAATTTATGTTATATTTATTAATTCTGTATCACTTTAAATAGGAATTTTAAACAAAAGAGTCTATAAATTTAAAGACAATAAATATTTATTACTTCTTAATGTGACTAATCTATAAAATGTATTCTATTAATTTTTTTGCGAGTCTTCAATAAAATTGGCTCCTCTTCTCTAGGCCTTATCATAGTTAAAATAACGAAAGAAGCCAATAAAGTGGCCTCAGATTATAAAATACTTAACGTGGGTTTCTAAGACAAAAATCTCCGTATAAAACATATCGTCGTCCCTGACATTATCTTTGACAAAACAGAGATAACAATATGTTTTAAACGGAAAATTTGGACTCGGAAACTCACTTTTGTTCGTGTAGTCTGATCAATATAAAATGGCTTTTCAATCGTCAACTTAAAAGTATGTAATAGTGAAATTATCAGTGGTAGAGCCCGCTTTAACACCTTCGCACGAATTGGCCCGGCTCGCCCGGTGAAATACCACGACCACACAGAATACAGGCGTGAAGTGGAAGCAATTCCGCGTTTCGTCTGATGAGTGTGCTTCCCAGAGGCCTAATCTAGTCCTTCTTCCCTTCCCACCCTTTTTCTAAAAAGGAATGTAAGGGAAGTGGACTTTCCGGATGAGAGGATGCATGCAAAATATTTTCTTTCCGTGCATCCTCTCCTCCCTCGATTAAAGTATTGCGTATGTCTATGGGCAACGGTCACTTCGCTAATTCAGCGATTTCAGGTGGCCGCTCGCTCGTTTGCCACCTTATGATATGAAACAAAAACAAATTCGTAGTATGCTTTATTTAAAAAAAAACAGTCATTTAATTAAAATTTTTAACCTACCTACAAAAAAAATTAAAAAGATCGTTGACATTGCTTCAACTGTTTTTTTTTATCCAAATCGAACTTTACGGAACTATTTGATAGAACTTTAAATTGACCTCCGTATTTAATTTTATAGTTCTAACACTTTTTTTTCATTAATATACGCATAATTATGTTAATTAGACAGTTACATATACCCTATTGATAATGTTATATTAATCTTTTTAACGCATAATATGTCATGTTTCAATTCCGGAACAAACTACCGTTCGCTAATAAATCATTATGAGTGTACTATAATTATACACGAGTTTGTTTTTATTGATAGCTAATATCATTAATATTAATTTATATAATTAAGCTATCGAACTGTTTTTAAATAGGGCCTATTTTAGAAAAAAGTCTTTTACGTTCAATCGATTAAAATATAATCGACTCAAAATCGATTTTATTTGTTTTACGATAATGCTAGGATTTTATACCAACACCCGCTGTCGCCCGAGACTCCGTCGCGTGGGTATATAAAAAAATTTAATTAGTGTAGCCCACCCATCCATCCATCCATATCACATCTATCTAAACATTCGTTTTTATAATATTAGTAAGTTAAATAAAAAGCAGCTCTTCAAGGCATAAATTCGAAAAAAATAATAATAAGTAGTATCCTATGTCCGTCTCCTGGCTCTAAACTACCTCCTCATCAATTTTCAGCCATATCAGTAAAGTAGTTCTTGAGTTATAAATAGTGTAACTAACACGACTTTCTTATATATCTTATATATATATGATACACTATTTCTTCGACTGTTTTCAGCGCTGTATAAAAAAAATAAAGAATAAATACATTCTATGTCTCTCGGGGATAGTGTAGCTTCCCAACAGTCAAAGAAATTTTCAATTCGCTTCAGTAGTTTCGGAACATATTTATTGCAAGCAACCAAATCATTCCTCTTCATGGAATAATATTACTAAATAGATTGTCTTTTGGTTGCTTATTTTTTTATATTATAAGGTGACAAACAAGCAAGCGACTGCTTGAAGCGAAGTGAACGCCCATACATTCGCAATTACAGATGCGTTGCGTAACCTTTAATGGACGGAGAAGACGCTCAGAAATTTAATACCAATTAATATCATCAATTAATAATCCTTTTTTAATTTAGCATTTTAAAATCTTTATAATCAAAACAATAGATTAACAAATGAAAATAAAACAAAAGTCGTGAGCACAGACTAAAAAGGGTAGTAGTAGAGATCCAGTTTGGGTGTTGCGAGACAATAAGGCTATGCCGGTGGGATAGCGATTACTTCTAATGGACAAGTGGTGTTTGTGTTCGGAACAGATAAAGAGAGACTCGATACGCGGCGCCACCGGCTTTTTATTATAACAAAAGACAACGAAAAAATACAGACTGCCGGTAAAATGGCGCAGCATCGACGATTACAATGTTTTAAAACTAGCTTTTGCTCTTGACATTCACATGAAATTAAAAAAAAACTATTTTTTTTTATAACGGACAGAATTTTCAATTGTCTGTGGTAACATTTACCTTATGCATTCTGCAGACTATGATCTATATCTGTGCCAAATTTCATTCAATTTGGTCGGTCCGTTTCCGAGTTTATTGGTAGCAATCATACATCTAAACATTCGCATTTATAAGCTTGATTTTATAGTCATGAAAGAATCAATTAACGCCTTATAACATTGTTTATTTAAGAAATAAAATCTTATTAAAAGACGACAAAGAAGAGGTCTTCAATATTAGTTCCAGTCAATTTATCAGGCGTTTGTTTGTATTAAACAGCTTGTGTTAATGGATGCTTATCTTGGGCTTTGGCTTGTTTGGTTGTATTAAAAGTAAAGCCCTAACGAGGCCCGACTGTCCGATAGGGTTTCTGTTTGATTAATTTACCAGTTAATGTTACTGACGGCAGTAACCGACGAACAGTTACCTTTTTACACTTTCACTCACTTTAAAGAGTTTTTCTTTTTAATTTACTTTTTTAAAGGCACAAACTGTTTACTAATTAGTTTTTTATGGCATAAATTGTCGTTTTCTTAAATGTTAACTTTATAAAAGACCTTTATCTATGAGCAAATTGATTCTTCGTGTTGCTATCTGTAACACCGACTTTTGATATGTTGACTATCAAATCCGTGTACCTTAGAGAAATTGTGAGCATTTCTTTGTTCAACACTAGTAGTTGTCCGCGGCTTCGTGTGTGCGGAATTTAAAAAATATCTAGTAATAAATATACAGTCTTTGTCAGTTGGTAATGTAGCTAACCAATAGTGATAGGCGTGAAGTGGAAGCAATTTCACGTTTCGTCTGATGAGTGTGCTTCCCGGAGGCCTAATTTAGTCCTCTTTCCTTTCCCACCTTTTTTCTTATAAGGATAGGATGGGAAGTGGAAGTGGACTTTCCGGATGAGAGGATGCATGGGAAGGGAAAATATTTGTTTTCTGTATCTTCTCTTTCGTCGATTAAAGGTAGCCATATGCGGTGGCGTGTGTCTATGGGTAACGGTCACTTCGCTATTTCAGCGATTTCAGGTGGCCGCTCGCTCGTTTGCCACTTTATGATATAAAAAAAGTGAAAGAATTTTTTAAATCGGTTTAATAGTTTCGGAGCATATTTAATGCAAACAAACATACAAATGTTTGCTCTTTATATTAGTATAGATATGTTTTTTATGTCTCTTCTTTCCTTTCCCATAAGTTCAATAATTCTAAAATGTAATTTATGAGATATTGTTACGGTATATGTTTTACTTTGGAAACATCTTAATGAACATAATTTGATCTTTATCTTATCCTGAGTGCTGTTATCCGAAATTTACATTGTCAATTAATAATACATGCGTTTGATTTTTAAATTGCTGTTCACTTTAGAATAACTATTTTGCATATCTTGTCTCATGATTTATTTTAAAGATAAAAATCTGCCAATTATCCTTTTTAATCTTTATTTAAATAAATGTGATGGAAAATAAAATATCTACCACTTATTAGATACAAGCTATTACCTCGGATTTGCACGGGTATTCGAAATACGCTAATTTTTTGTGGTAAAAACTTTGAGATACGTTGACATTTAGCTTATTTTACTTCTTATTAATATGCGAAACTCTATATGGATGGATGGATTAGGAGGTATCTTCGGAACCACTTACCGGATCTTGATGACATTTGGTACAATACAACACAATGTTTATTGGTAATGTTTTAATTACAGGTCAAAGGGATTTTTAAAATATTTTTTTTTCATTGAATTTTTTTTTCATATAATATGATTACAGAGCCCTCTCGACAAGCACTGATTTAAATCTATTTTAGACAGATATAGATCGTAGCCTGAAAGAACATTTGGCTACTTAAGTTTTTTTTAACTCCGCACGGACGGAGTCGCGGCTAGTTAAGTTAAAATTTGATTTAACTATATATAAAAGTGATTTCTATTTCATATTTTTTATGATTTTATTTTTAAATGTCTTTAACGATAGAAAACTATTTGATAATATTAATTTAAATGTCAACGAATATTGATTAGGGTGGCACAAATGAAATGTTCTTTTTATCTATGACGAATGGATGAGGTTTATCGTCTCTGAATAAAGTAAGGTTATACAAACAACACCGCAGACTATAAAGTAGTCATAGCGATAGGTCAAATCCTAGTCTCATGTAAATGGCTTTTAATGTAAAAAGTTTTTATCTAAAACTAGCTGTCGCCCGCGACTCCGTCCGCGTGGATACATAAAAAACTTAATTAGTGTAGCCTATGTGTTCTTTCAGACTATGTTCTATACGTATGCCAAAAAATCGAAATCCGTTCAGCCGTTCTATAGATATCTTCAAACACCCATCCATCTATCCACATCGCATCCAACTAAACATTCGCATTTATAATATTAGTAAGTTAAATAAGAAGCAGCTCTTCAAGGCATAAATTCGAAAAAAAGAATAAATAGTAATCTATGTCCGTCTCCTGGCTCTTAGCGTAAATGAATAGTGTAACTACCACGACTTTCTTTTATATATATAGATTTCTATCGTGTTTATACTAACATATACGTATAAATAAATAATTTTTGTCGCGTCTGTCAATTTTATATGTATTTAAAAGCACGCAAATGTGGGATTTTCACAGCGATAATAATATAAATATATTAGTTGTCATTATTTAGATGTCTTATTTAAATTGTAATACCAAAAAATCACTTAATTTTCTTGTACCATTCCAACTAAGCTCTATCCTTGTGCTAAGACATGGTTTACGACAATATTCGAATGGCGGCATTCGAAACGCCGACCTAGTGATCCGAAAGCCATACCCTAACTCAGTCTTTCCCAAAGTGAGCGATAACGCCCCGTTGTGGGCGCTGCAGGTCTCAAGTTGCGGGTTACAGTAAAAGTTTCGTTTAGAATTCACCGTTAATATACATATATATGTCACAATAATTAATTAATTTAATTTGAAGTTATTGTCGTTTTTAAATATGTGAAAATATGGGGGCGCTAAAAAAATATTTACTCTCAAAGTGGGCAGTAGACAAAATAAATTTGGGTACCACTGCCCTAAACCATTATATTTGGCGCTTCATTATATCATTTCTTTCATTCTGTTCAAAACAACATAGAGAAGGTTTCGCTAGTGGAAACGCACCTTTCAAATGTTTCTCAAACACTATCCTGTTTTATAAAAATCTATCCTATCTTATTTTATGTTTAAATCCGACTTATCTTGATTTATATCACATTTAAGAGAAAGTGTTTCGTGAACAATAGAATGATGCTCACCTATTCAACTTTATCAAGCTATTGTTAGCTCGATAAGTTGACGATGAGCTATAAATAAAAGCTATGTCGATGTATGACATTTTTATCTATTATTGTAGCGTTATTTACACGGATTATGGCTTTTTATTTCACTAAAACATCTAAGCATGTACAGTGGAGTTCGTTGACTGTATACCATTTACAGAAAAATTATCATTTTAATTTAAATTACCTTACTACCCTAAATTACCTTCTTACAAAATAATTGTTAACTGCACTGTACCCCTGACTATTGTATAGTGTTGAATTCGCTATTGTTACAATTTTTTATAGTTATAATGTCTACAAGTCGTTAAATCGATTGCCGATTGTTGGGACACTGCCAACGAACATGACTGTATCTTTCTTGAAAACAAATATTAATATTGAAAGTTCAAAATGATACTAATAGATAATTTCATTTGCTTTTGACTTCTAACAGTACATCCATCAAATAATCGACTTTTATTATTGTATCAAATATTTAAAAGCGTGTTATTGTAAAACTTTTTTGCCAACTTCAAAAAGAAGGTTATGTATAATTTTCCTTGCAAATGAAAATAAGCGTTGATCTTAGTATAAACTTTGCAAGCCAAATATAAACATTTTCTTTTACATTAGGTAGTTTAGTTTATCAATTTGCGTCTGTTTTTAAATGAATATACTAAAGTATTTGTATTTGTATGTAACATCAAGTAGGCGGCAACGTGGGGTAGGTAGGGATATTAATATTGCAAGCGTAACACAACTCGGCAGTTTGACTCATCAATTATTAACCGCGGTAGAAAGACGGACGGTCGACTTTTTTATGTGCATTGTTCCCTGTTTGTTTTATTGCTTATTTTTGTGACTGCTACATTGGGCTCTTAACTTTATTTTATGGACCTGGTGAACGTTGTCTTGAATACAAGTGTTACGTTACGATGTAATTGCCATTGTATTTTGTTCCTTCATGAATATTTACTGTAACATGTTAAGAGCAAGTTTACCTAGTAATGAACTACACTCGTTAAAGACGGTATAGTTAATATGTTATTATGCTTTCTTTTAAGTTAAAGAGACACAAATAATTTAGTGTCCAAAGCTGTTTTCTTATAAGGTGGTAAACGAGCAAACGACAATGAATTCGTCGAAGCGAAGCGACTGTTGCCCAGAGACATCCGTAATTGCAGATGCGTGGCCTACATCGATGGAGGAGGAGACATACAGAAAGAACATATTTTCATTTCCTTTGTGTCCTCCATCAAAGTCACTTCTCCTTCCTATCCTTTCCTTATAAGAAAAGGGTAGGATGTGAAATTAGGCTACAGTCATCAGATTTGAAATAAAGTGTGTGATAAATACATATTTTGATTAAATTTCCTTTTTTTTGACCGTGGGAAAGAACTAAGGTATAGAACTAGTTTAAAGGAATGAGTCTAGTAATGTCATAAATTCAAAATTTATTTGAAAAGAAACGAATGAAAATAATATGCTTTTGAAATCGATTTTCAATTACAACATTGGAGCAATAATTTACAGTTTATAAAGCAACGTTGATTAGCTTCAAATCGTTGCCTGTTCCCGACAAATCGAATTGGAATCGTATAGCAATCCAACACGCAACTCCCCACCAATGGGGAACCAAGGAGGGTGTGGGTTTTATTTATTTACTGACCCTGCTTCATTTTCCCGCTGTAATTCTTTTCCCTTGTAAGTGAATATTAAAACCCCCTGTATTTAGGTACAATACACATAAACACTCTAATTACTTGTAACAAAGAGTCTATTTTTGTTTACATTTTTATCGTTAATACTTAAATGATCATTATCAAACTTCTTTAACATATATGACCTTAATTCCCTTAACATTAAGTTCAAATTTGCTTGTTCTTTGTTCTTAGAGTTACGTCGTTATTGTACGACGTTGTTAGAATGTCTTCGGGATAATTGTTTGCTTGTAGGTTGTCTCCTCAGGAATTAAGTAGGAAATCCTTTTACGGATTGATACGGGGACGTGTTGCGACGTGTCTGTGTAAATAACAGGGTGCAATATGTAAGAGAAACATTAATTTGCAATGCGAACGACTCCATGTGAAAAACATTTTCTACTCAAGAACTCGTCTACTCCAACGGTTATCGTTTCTTCGGGTTATATGGCCGGCCCATTGCCACTTCAGAGTGCAAATGCGGTAGGCTATGTCGGTAACAAGACACAAGACTTCGATTTAAACTAATATGTGGATGATTCATTTCTTATTCAATTTGTTGACTGTTTACAATTTACTTTGGCTAATTGTAAATGGGCGATGTTTATGATCTCTCGGTGACATATGCATTATAATGCTATGTTACATTTTGTGGCTAAGACATTTTTTTCCTACAAACTTATATTGTAAATGTTATGTTCAATTTAAATGTTTCTTCTTTATTATCATCTCTAAATAAATAAAAATGATGCGTGAAAATATGGCGTCGCTTTTTTAATTTGCAGTCCTTTAAGAGTTCCGACGCCGTCTTTCTAATTCATTAGAAATTCCGTTGTAACCTCCATAATATAGTAGCTTTTGTGAGAGTTTTGACTCTTAAAACGTTTTACGGATTTATTTGACTATTTTGATAACTGTCAGTCGAGTTGAGAAGAATTTTTAAAGTTTTGACACTTCAATTTAACTATATTTGTAGATTACCAAGAGACAAACATACTACGTTTTTTGTTAAGACATCGGTCTAGTATAATGTCACACGAAAGTTTGAATAATATAAGATGTCAGTGTCTTACTAATAAGCGAATTAATTTTTATTTTTTGAAGTTAACAATGAATTAGAAAGATTTTCAGGGCATTTCGTGCACAAGGCGACATAAGTCTTCGAAGCTAATTTCATATCCTTCCGAGTATCGTGTTGTACGTGCTTCGAACCCACCGTTCAATCAATGCGAGACGTCTATTCGATTAGTACATGCAACTGCCGAAAAACTTGCAGCGAATTGTCTCACGATGGTCTTGACAACAGGTTACGAGTGACTCGTGTTAGCGATGAAGAACAGTCAGCGACGCGTGCCTGTTTACAAAGCTTTATGACATTGCATTACGTATGTCGCTTAGCAACTTAAATCTCTGCGTTTCCAAGTCCTTACCTAAGTGACGAGTGATTACTATTTTAAATATCCTGTCAGCAGCAGTTAATTTATTCTATTATATCAGTAATCTTGGTCACTATGCAGCCTGTATCATAAAAACTTAATTAAAAATCACTGATCTCAAAGATATCATTTGGATAAAGAAATAAAAAAGCTACTCATACACTTAGCAATGGAATTAAATTAAGTTTATATTCAACTTAATGTTATTATTAGTTTGTCACACAGATGTAAACACGATGATCATTTTGATTCGATCATAATAAAAAATGTAGAATGCCATTATATCGCATCATAAAGTTGCACGTGGGAAAATCATCTTTAAATTATATTCTCATGCAAGTATTATGTCATGTTTACATAAAAAAGTATTATTTCCTAAATGGATATGCCACATGTGTATTTAATATGATAATTTTTATTGACAGGAAAAAATTATATCACTACCGTATATTTAGCAAACATTTGAGTTGTCCTTTTAAGTAGATTAAAAAATATTTTTTATTTTTTTTGTACGATAAAGACGTCATAATATTTTATTAGTATAATTAAATTAAATGGAATCTTATTAACATGATAGAATAATACAATCCAACTGCTACCTTTGAGTTGCCAAATCATAGTGTGTTTAATATTTAAATGTCTTAGAACTGAAGTTAATGGCATTTTGTAAAGGTTAATCGCTGTATTAATAAGATAAATGTTAGCATTTTTATTCTCCGCTGCTCTAAGATATAACATTTTTATTTATACAGATAAATAAAATTGTAGGGTCTGTTATATAAAAGGAAATTTTCATATTTCGATCACATGATTTAGATGCGTACTATTAGGAAGAAATTCGACACTGCGTCGGTGTATCAGCGCAACACTAGCCTTATTAAAATATCAACGTTTATGTCCCCTCACTAATCAATCTGACACTTGGCTTGGTAACGAAAGCACGCCATTTGCTCTTGATGATTCTGACTATTAATGTCTAAAATACATAAATATAAAACAAAAGAAAACACAGGTTTTTGCAATTTCTGCTTGTCTGTATTGCTGTCCGCCAGTCCACGTTATTATTGAGATTACTCCAAAACGGCTGGATCGATCTTCACCAGACTTGTAATGAAAAGTACCTTATGTGAGCTTGAATAAACAAGCTTGTTTGTTTTTAATTCTACGCTGATAAGTTGCGGGCAACAGCTAGTATCTAAATGTGTCTTTTAAAATATGTTTTCTTACCACTACAACTGACTTCTACGACGCTTACGAATTGAAAAACCTGAGGGTATGGAATTAAAATTTGTGTAGATAACCTCATACACAATTTACACATATTTTTGCACTCAGAGGGCTTATGACTTATATTTGCGACACGCGTTTTCTTAACGTCTTCAATTATATAACTTTAATACATATAAGACGTTACGCAAAATATTCTCACGTATTTTCATGCTAGGCCCTCTGCTTGTTGTGAGGTCGTTGTGATCTGTCATTTAAAATGCAGTTTTAGATGGCATTTGTTAATGTGCGAATTAAATAAATATATCGTCTTTCGCGCTGTACAGTAATAAAACAGCGGGTGATCGACTCAAACGTGGGAAATGTCCGATATCAAAATCTCAAGATGTTTTATAAAAAAATTATGAAGTTTTATAAACAATATTATGAATGAATTTATTCCAAAAACTAGCCAATATAATAAAAATCCAACATTACTAGTTGCACATTATCAATAAATTAAATTAAACAAAATAGTATATAATGTTGATGAAAAGAATCTTTTATGCTTAATTTAATAATCAATGTACATAATTGGCAACGATTTACAAAATAATTAGGTAGAAATTAATGCCAGACAGTAAGGTTGGGCTTATTCAAGTTAAGTTTAATTGTACCTCCCTTTATCTAATTATAAAGACACGGCGGAGCCTCGCGGCTTCTTTAGTGCTGTACTTAATCTATCGATAAGTTTTATAAATGTTCGATAAATTATTTCAGATTACAACAAATGAAACATTTTACATTTGTACTACAAAATAGATAATTGTGTTCAAATAAATGAATTCAATACACGCAATTATAGACAGATAGCATTGAACTGATATATAAACACTCACGTATATTCGTCCGGTGGTGGCACCGACTAGTTTCGAGCCCATCGGGGGCCCTTCATCAGGATGAGTGGTACTGGTATTATTTCGCGGACGCGGCCCGTCGCTCACTCTCAATTTAGATAGCATTGAGACTTAAGTTTCAGTTTTAATTCGTGTAGTGTCTGGTATAAAATTCAGAGCGCTTTACATTGATTTCTTTGAATATAGTTTATTTTGTTACTTTTTCTTACACTCATTATAAGAAACGTCTGTAAGTGTGTTATTAACTACGATTAGGTAAAGAGAATCACAAACTAGAATGGTATAATTATGTCATATCGGTGGTTTTATCGACAAATAATGAATTTACAAAGCACATCACTAAACAAAGCGTCGTACATTAACCGTTGTAATAAAGTTCTTGCTGCGATAATAGACTTAACGCTTTGTTCAATCATTCATTAGCGCCCGGCCACCGTAATTAGAACCATCTCAACTCGTTACCCCGCAGCTGTTTGTTAATAATTTCATTGTTTCCTGTTGGGGCGGGTGTCAGTGTAATTTGGACTGCCGCCTCCTTGGGGTGGCTATATATCATTCGAAGTTTGAATTTGCGAATTCAACAAATTAACTTCCAACTGAGCTCGATGTCTGTTTTAATGAAACGCGAATTAAAAAGTTCTTATGCTTTTTCAAACGTGAAATATTAAACTATGCCGAATTAAAATTCCGTTGAAGAATTAAATTGGACTAAATGTAATTGTCTAATAAATCGAAATATATCCATCTGTGATTTCAATCAGAGCGTCGGTGGCTCAGGGGTCAAACACTTGACTTACAATCTGCAGGTCCTGGGATCGAATCCCGCAATGTACTAATATGTTTTTCGATTTCCGATTTACATATGTACATTTATCCGACGTTCTTACGGTGAAGGAAAACATCGTGAAGCAACCTGCACATATCTGAGAAGAAATTCAAAGATATGTTTGAAGTCAAGCGTGAAGCACTTGGCCAGCGTGGTTGACTATGGCCTAGTCACCCCTAACCCTGGGGTAGGCTCAGAGCCCCTCGGTGGGGACGTATAGTGAGCTGATAATGATGATGATTTCAATATTTAACTAATTGTTAACTGTTAACTGCTAAAAAGCGTAGCTTTAGGAGGACCCGCGAAGCTTTGTAATTAAATTATAATTTGTAAAATATTACCTAGAAAAATATCGCTTATTGTATAGATTTATTAATCTATATTATACATATCTTATTGTTTTTTAAGAAATGGCCTTTAAAATACAATAAAATTAAAAAATAAATTAGTTTTAAAATTTTTAATATAAAACATTTTTGCAGTAGTTAAAATATCTAGAAATAAATTAAAATGTTTGTACCAAAGTCTGCAAATCAAAAGGAGTAACAAACACTGTAAACATTGTGGGATAGTATAGAGCTATCGTCGCTCGCGTTAATTACTTAAAGACTTAGTTAACACAATAATTAAAACATCTTTTAAATACTACATATAGTAATCTGTAGTACAGTAAATAACACCTCAATCTTTAATCTACTATAAGACATTGACTTCAAATTTTCGATAACGATAAAAAATACACATTTAATTGCGACTCTTTAGGTCAGTGGACAGTAACGATTGGGCTTAAAAGCTTTATTTGCAAACCAGATATGATTTGCTCACTAATTAAACCATTATATACCTTATCCCTTTTATTTAAGAGTCACTTTAAATGCTAATAGCATGTTAAAATATCTACACATGCAAATTATGTTTAAAGAGACCACTCTGTAAGTCGGTGGCTATCTTAATTAGTAAGATACAATGAGTCACGTACGACCTTTCGGAACGGGCATTAACGAACAGCCCTCAGATAACGATTGATTATTTAAATGTTTGTTGAGGAATTACTTTAAAAATAATTAACAACGAAAATAACAAGCTAACATTATGTCCACATCAGTCAAAATGTACTTTAAGTCCGAGTCCAAGTAACATTTACGAGGAAGTATTTTCCTAGAGTTGTACAGAAGCCCAATGCGTTGAGTTCCGGTGCGTTCCTTTGGAGATCACGGGACTCTCGTAGTCGCATTTGAAGTTGGCCACCGAGGGGGTTTTAGTGAGTAAGAATCTCACATAACCCTGTCAAGTAACATTTGAAATTAAAATTGATGAAATTAGCCGTCGCTCCGTCTGCGCGCAATTTAAAAATATTAATTAGTAGTCTATGTGTTCTTCCAGTCAATGTTCTACATCTGTGCCAAATTTCATCAAGATCCGTCTAGCCGTTTCGGAGGTACCTTGTAACAAACATCCATCCATCCATCTAAACATTCGCATTTATAATATTAGTAAGATTAAAGTTAAAAAAAAAACGTATAAATATAGTTACTTGATTCAAAAATCTTGAGTCAAAAATTCTTTTTTTTTATATTGACTTTATAATTTGTTAACTGATTTGTATCAAAATCTTAATACAAAATATATATAAATAAAGGTTTACTTCGTGTCTTTTAATAAATATTTTGAACTAGAAATTTCAGATAAGGTAAAGTTCAAGAACGCCTTCTACTTTAGGTTTTTAATATTTAATGAAAAGGTTCGCTTAGCCTAAGTATGTTCACCCCTTTTAAGTTAATGTCTCTAAGAGTTAAGTTGTTATATTAATAACCATAAACCATGAATATAGGAAGGAAACAAGATGTGCCATATTTTCGCTACAGGAAAGTTCGACAAAATGTTTTAATTTTGTCGAACTTGAATTTGCCAAGATTAAATTGTTGAGGCAAATCACAATTCTACTTAAGGGTTTTCGGATACTGGCAGGCAGATAAGAACAAACTAATTTTATTACTAAACTTAGTTGCATTTTCTGGTTCGTTATAAGGCTTTGCCATGTACCAATGTGTATTCCGCTTTCGAATTTACATATGTACATTTATCCTACGTTCTTAGGCTGAAGGAAAACATCGTGATGCAACCTGCAAATATCTGAGAAGTAATTCAAAGATATGTGTGAAGTCAACCAACCCGCACTCGGCCAGCGTGGTTGACTATGGCCTAGTCACTCTTAACTTAGGGTAGGCTCAGATCCTCTCGGTGGGGACGTATAGTGAGCTGCTGATATAATGCCTAAATCTTTGTTCTTATGAACCTTAAAAACCAACTTATTTTTTTTTAATTCTGTCAATTTTCAAAACTCGAACGTCAATTTACTTTAAGCGTTTAATTGCCAGTACGAACACTAACGAACTAATTCGCATGTCGTCGTTCATACTAATTGACGTGAATCAAATTAGAACCCTCGAATGCCTCTAAAACCTCGTACATTATTCACGAACTAGACGATTTAGTGATAGCTAATATCGTCTAAAGTTTACCTATTTGTACTTTATAAAGGCTACAATGACAGTATAAAGTTTCACGCTCATCAATTAAACCATCCACTTTTGGATGTGCATTTGTTTTATTTCGCCTGGTAACTGTAGATATTCGCGAGTATGACAAAATCAGTTTTTTTTTATCAGTTTGAAAACGAAATCTTTCAACGTTGTTCTAAAGTTGAGTTAAAGGTTTCATTGGCTTTTTCTGTTACAATTTCAGTTTTGAATATTACTTAACAGACTTTGCGGAGGATAGGACGCATAGGAATGGAATATCTCCCCTATCTGTAAGTTTCATTCTCCGTTATCTAGGTACGCAATCTACAATTATAGTTGTCTATGGGCAACTGTTATTTTGCTATTCCAGCGAATACAGCTGGCCACTTTTTCATCTACCATTTTATTACATAAAAAATCTTACAAATATCTTATCCATTAAAAAATCCTAGTTTTCTTTATATATGTATGTCAAATGTTTGCATTGTATAGATACTAAGTATTGTTAGGAAGAAAATCCGACACTGTGTCGTTGTACTGGCGCAACACTAGCCTTACTAAAATGTCGACGTTAATGTCCCCTCACTAATCAATCTGCCACTTGACTTTGTAACGAAAGAGCGCCATTTACGCCAAAGGATTCTAATTATTATGTCTAAAAGTATGATCAGACACCATTTATCGTTAGCCATATAAATTCCATACAAACTCAGTTACGTTGAGCAGTACCACAAACCAAGTAGTCTAAAACTATCTATATATCCGTTTAATAAATTCTCTCTTATTATATTTGCAATAATTCGTATCGAAGTACCGCAGTTCGGAAGCTGATTACTATTGAATAATTAACCGCACGATCAGCGGACACTCAGCGACATCTACATAATTCAATGCAGCCATTAACTCGCGTACAAACCATCCGTGTAACACGTGGATACTGTTTTAATGAAGCTATTTATTATTAACAAGCTTAAACGATGATCTATTAAAAGTAACGGTACAGTTTCGTCGTCCATCTTGAGTTTGTTATATTAATGTTTTTATATGTATATTTGGCTAGTAAAGTCACTGTGAGATATGTATCCTACGTAGACCTTTCTATAAAACCCCTACAAATATGTATACATACGTAATCTGCTATCTATATTCCAATAAAAATAAGAACGATCTAAAGTAGCATCTCAGTAAATTTTTATTTATAGTAATTAAACTTATTTGTGTACTAATTGTCGTCGCCGTTCGGGACTGTTATCTATGCCACATTTAATATAGACAGAAATATTTAGAAATAGAATTTAATATAAATGTTATTATTGTTCCAGACGTCAAACTGCCGAGGAGCGGGAAGCTGAACGGCAAGCGGCTAACCGCTTGATGCTCTCCCTACAGGCTGAAGCGCTAAGCAAGGGCTACATGCCGGAGCCACCGCCAGGCGCCGCACCGCTGTCAGCGCTTCATTATCAGAACGCAGCAAGTACAGCATCAGCGCCGCCAGCGAACACAGCTTTAAGCGCTTTGCAGAATCTGCAGCCGTGGGCGGGGAATCAAGCGTTTCTGAACGCACCCACGACCAGCGCGCCACCACATCCGCCGCCCGTCGCCTCGCCTATATGTTGAAGTTCCAAATTTGAAATTGACATTTGATTTTTTTTATTTCTTTTTATAATACAAGTCAAGGAGTATTGTAACAGTTGTCACTGCCATCTAAATTGGAATTTAAATTGCTTGATAAATACAAGAAATATTCGACTCAAATTATATTTGAAATGTTGTGTTTTTAATGCAATTGTAAGGGTGTTTAAGAAGTCAAGAGTAACAGAGCTTTTTCTGTTCTATGCAGGCAATGGTTGGTCACATCATAGAGTAGTCAACGAAAAATTTTAGCCCTTATTTAAAAAAAATAGTAATAAGTTACTATAAAATTGTAATATAATTGTGTTGTAAATATTTATGTAGACTTCTAATGCATTCCATTTACGATTTTTTTCGTAAACGAAATAAGCTTTATGAATTATTGTAAATAGATTATATATGTAGTTCTAAGCTAAAAGTAATTTAATCTGTAGATTTAACAAAATTTTTGTATAAGTTGGTACTTAAATCTATAAATATCGCATTCCGTTACACATTTTATTAACTAATTATGTAATTTAATATAATATTATTTTTATTAATTTAGTTAATAAAATGTTTTCTATAATATTTAGTCGTAAATTAAATTTTAATATTGATAATTTTGCTACCTGAAAAGGAAATTAATTGAAAATTGTACAGAATTTAAAATGAAATAATTATACAGATATTATGTAAATCATATAACATACCACAATATAAATATATTTATGTATATACAGTATCGCTAAAGTTATTTAATTTTACCCAAAGCCACATTTATTAATGTCATAAGGGTCAATTTAATAGGTCACATCTGTCAACTGTCAATTTAACTTTTTTCGAAAAAGTGTTCCTTGACGCAACATTGTAACGAGATTCTATTGATAAAACAAGAAATATGTAATCGAAATTTAAAAAAAAATGTACAGTTCTAAATTCAAATAAAAAATATTTAATGCACGCCATTACAAAGTTACGTTGTATTTTGTATTAATGTCAAATGCGACCTATTATAATGACCCATCTATGGTATCCTTTACTAACGAAAATATTAAAATATATATGCTCGTAGGCATAACAATGAGATCTACTTTGTCATGTTAAGTTGTAAAACTTTAGCTTTTGAGCAGGTTTGGAAGTTGTGATATCCTGTGTTTTTGATTAATCTCGCACTAAGACAAGATTTTATTGACAATTAGTCACAAGAGAAATGTATACAATAAAGTCTTCGTTACAAAACTATCTAAAAATACTATGATTTTGTTGCTAACTTAATAAAATTCAAGAGAAAATACAATGAGATGGTTGTAACCCCCGCGCATCAGACGTATTGTGGTCGCACTTACTTTGTATAAATGTGGTTGAGGTTATCTTAAATATTACATCGCGTTAGTTGATTAAATGAACAGTAAAAATGTATATTAAGAAAAAAACAATAAAGCATATTCACTATGTCTTTCTGTGAAATAAATGAGGTCATGTTTTATGTGAATGTTTTAGTAATGGCAATTATAACGATTAGCGAATCTAATTGCGCTGATTAGCAGATGCAGATTTTTTAATATAATATAAAATTATCAAAGAACTTTGGTTTTATTTATCCTCCTGGCAACACCAAAATAATCATTTTATTGGCTCTTACTAAATTGATTGAAATTGAAATTGAGTAACATGGTTGAAAAAAATGCTTCGTATTCTACACAAAAATTTACACTCGGCACTTACTGGCCGGTTACAATTGTTCCTGTCTGAAAAAAACAACTGTCAAACTTTACTACTCATTTGACAGTTGTGTATAAAATTAAATGTGGTTAAACGTCACAATTGAATAATGCAAGTAATTTGTAAATGGAACGTTAAGTTTTATTTAAATGTTCATTGTTTTATTAGTAAACTATCAAGTTAATTCTATAAATGCAATTATTAAGTGCCTGTGATTAAAATGCAGCAGAAATCATCAGCAGCAAAGACAAGGTAATTTGAAAAATATAATGACAAAGCATTACAAAAGATAAATTTGAAGGTTATTGTTGAAATCAAGTAAATATGCTTAGCTATTATCGAACATATGCGAAATAATTTCGTTAATGTATTCCTCAATTCAAAAAGGATTTAACTAGAAAATTTAAATACACATAATAATATATGTTGTAGGTGTTTAAGCTTTATACGAAGAAAAGGAGTTAAAAACAAATTGGAGAGAGGTAGGAAGAAAATGCTAAAGTGTCTTTTATAAATGTTTATTGCACAATTTTCTAATTACGTCATGTTTATACCTCTACCAATATTGCCAATAAGTGTTAAAAGATTTCTAGTGTTAACTATTTCCTTAATTTGCTTAGCAATATTGAAACATTTCAAATTTTTCAGAATAAAGCAGAAGCAGCAGGTACGTATAAATTTTGATACATATAAAACAAATGATTCAAATCGTAACAAAAACCGAAAATTATCTCTATTACGGACATAAACGCAATCGATTTGAAACTATTGAAGTAAAAAAAAAAACCATTTCCGTCCCCGAAAACGGTCCATTTATCCCTCGATTCCCCGACCGCCATTTTACCATAATATAATTTTAATATCATTGCGGCGAATGTAATAACGTGGCATTATAAACAGACGTGACTTCTGTCCTGTCATTAGGACATTTCGTTTAAAAAAAAAACAATCATACGACTATACCCTTTAAGTTATCACTACTTCTAACTATTTACAAAGTCTTGTTATTATAAAAATCTACCGCATTATAGTTAGTCTACATACGATTCTTACAATTAGAAACCAATTTAAGAATACGTTTATACTAAGAAGTGTATAGTACATTTAGTGTCTATTTCCACTTGCCGGATAACCATACGATTCTACTCCGCGTTAAATTTTTATATCTTAAGGTGGCAAACGAGCAAACGGCCACCTGAAATCGCTGAAATAACGAAGTGACCGTTGCCCGTCCGTGCCGCCGTGCTTTGCATATGCATTTAATCGACGGAGAAGAGGATGTACAGAAAGAAAATATTTTCACTTCCCATGCATCCTCTCATCCGGAAAGTCTACTTCCAATTCCCATCCTTTCCGTAAAAGAAAAGGGTGGGAAGGGAAAGAGGATTAAATTAGGTCTCCGGGACGCACACTCATCAGAGGAAACACGGAATTATTTCCACTCGACGTCTGTCTTCTGAGTGGTCGTGGTATTTCACCGGGAGAGCCGGGCCAATTCGTGCGTAGATGTTAAAGCGGGCTCTGCCACTGTTAAAATTACCTTTGGTTTCTGACATCAAAATCTATGTATAAAACATATCGTCATCCCTGTCAATGTCTGACAAAAAGCGAGATAACAATAAGTTTTAAACGGAATTTTGTGTCAGAAGCCAACGTTTAGTAAAGCTGTTATTATGTATAGAAATCCAAAGTCTTTAAGAAACATATTTTTACTAAGAATTAATACGAGATATAGAGAGGGAGAGAGAGAGAGAGAGAGTAGATTACCAGAATAGATATATTCAAACATCTAGAATATATTTAAAAGGCCCTTAACTTCATACAAATAGTAAATGCAGATGAGTGGAACATATCATTGTATATTCAATCAAAGGTAAATGCCTATTAAATACGATTGGACAGTAATCATAAGCCTTCATCTCAAATCCAACTATAATTAGGAATCGGAATATAAAATTGAGCACAATCATATCTGTAATCGATTTTGCATACAATACGACTTCTGAGAAATCGATTTAATATTTATAGGAACAATAATTTTTGTATCTATTAACAAAGCAATTTGAAGTTAGCATATACTAATAACGCATGATACGTGATTTATTACTTACTAGTGGCCGCGACTTAAAAAAGTAGCCCAAAATGCCCGCGTCTCTCAGCTACCTTCTCGTCTAAGTCCTGTCAAATACGGTCCAGCCGTTGCGGAGATTACCCGTAACATACACGACAGACAGACAGACAGACAGACTTTTCTTTCAGACAGAGAATTGAAAGAAGCCAGTAAAAAGTATGACGTTTCCAAGATGCCTTTATTTCAAATAAAACAAAGGAATCAAAATTAATAATACTTATAATTTTACCCGTCCTTTTTACGGAGTCTGTGTAATTAAATAAGCACGATTTTGTTACGAATAAAGGTCCCTAAAGGCTGAGAAATCGTAAGGAAAATTCTAAGAAGTCTTTTTCCCGGGGATCGCGTGACTGGTAACATCGAATTAGTCGTCAAATGAGCTGCGAGGGCGACTGGAACGGCTGACAGTGATCGTGGCGTGACAACTGACATCAGGTGTAGTAGGGTTGTCGATTATTGGCCATTGGAAAAAATTAGGAAGAAAATGTTAATACTTTGAGTCTATAACTTCAAGATTAAGGAGTAGAATTAATTACTATACCAATTTGATGGTCATTAACGGAATCCTTTACGTATTAGTATGAAAAAGTGGCCTTTAATTTATAGCGGTACGACAATAAAAAATAGTCGTTGGTGATAATTAGATAATTAAATATACAGAAAACTGATTTGATTTGTCAATTATTATTTTTCTTAGAAAAATATTAATTTAATTCAACATTTATCAATACGTTTCAATCCGACTATACGTATAAAGGCTCACATGTTAAAAGACAAGTGACATTTCTGTGAACAATTTTTTTGTCACAGGCGTTGCGTTTAAATAAAAATTATAAGTTGCCCTAACAAACTAATGAAGATCGCAAAATATATACCATGGAGAAGCTAATTATACAAGCCATTATACACACGAAAGACCGTGTTAGGATTATTGATAATACGAAACCATTGAAATTGAGTATGACAAAAAATACGAGAACACTCCTTCCAAAGATTTAATAAGCAATAATAAATTAGATTTTTACCTATATATATCTTATCGTGTCTTATTCTGTGGGTAATTGTATCTTACTAATATTTTATTATAAATGCGAATTTTTTTATGGATGGATGTTTGTTTGAAGGTATCTCGATTAAGGCTGTATGGATCTCGCTGAAATTTGACGAAGATGTAGATCATAGTCTGGAAGAACACATAGGCTACTAATTATTTTTTTTTTAAATACCGCGACGACGGGTTTGCAGGCGACATCTATTTCTTTAATAAAGGGATGTCGAACCAATGGCACGCGACCCAATATTTTAGTATTTATAATCTATATCATTTTGTTTTTAATAGATCTATCGATGTAAGAAGGCATTAAAAAATCTTTTGGTGTTTAACCATATTTTCAACTTTGAAAGCATAAACATTGGAAACATAATTTTCAGCCGTTTTATAAGTTTATCGTGACACGTCGGTGACGTGTCGTTGACGTCACGGTTGACGTATCTACACAATAATTGGTCGACGCATCAATCATTCGCTAGTTTGTCCAACTTTAGGGACGGAACTAATTTCGTAGTACGATAGACCCCTGGGGTGCAGATATTTTAGGGTTGGGGGCCTTCAAATAACTCGAGCGATTTAAAACGTTTATCGTAAGTTTAAAAGTAAGGACAGCTTAATATTTTAGTAACAATTTAACTCAAGGCCTACTTATTGCATTTTAATATTATCTCTATCTAGCTGTCGTGCGCGACTCCGTCCTCGCGGAATTAAAAAAACTATTGGTCGCAGCGTAATTATATAGCCTAAAGCCTTCCTCTATAAATGGACTATCCAACAAAAAAAGAATTTATCAAATCGGACCAGTAGTTCCTGAGATTTGCTCGTTTAAACAAACAAACTCTTCCACTTTATGATATTAGTATAGATGTAAAATTTTGAAGGTCAATTGGTGACGTAAGAGTAGGCGTTAGGCAATAACATGAATTTAGGATCCAATCTAGTTGATACTTAGCGTATTTTAACTAAAATAAACACCTAACTATCCGTAAATTTTCTTATTATTAAAGTAGTTAAACTGCATTTTATTATTGAAATCTCTTATTAAATCTACACTAAGGACAGTCAGCGATAATTAATAGATTATAAAAGTAAATTTTATAGATCAAGAATTTATAGAAAACGATTAAGTACTTTAGAAACTTATCTGTTTGTATTTATATGTTATTTCCTTAATATTTCGGATCAATGGTATTATGTGATGACCATAGAAGGCTCTCAGGCGAGGTGTTGGCGTATCGTAAATATTTAAGAGCAAGACGCGTCCGTACCTTATCATCCGTCAAAGTCAATTTGGCACTTTAAATTTTACAGTTTATTTCATTTTTATTTACCCTAGACGAGGGACATAAAAGCCTTATCGAGTAGGGATGGAAATAATACGAGGGGGTGGCGTAGAATTTTTTAACAATGCAAAAGTTGGTTATTCAATTATTTATAGTATTTCCATTTGATCGCGATGTAGCAGTCTAGATTCGATCCAAACAAAGACATGGGCATGTCCAATTAGGATACCCTTTAGACAATTAATATAAGGGCAAACTTTTCAAAATTCTCTACGTTTGTTTAAACCAGTGGTTCCCAAACTTATTTTGTCTACTGCCCACTTTGAGAATAAATATTTTTTTAGCGCCCCCCATATTTTCACATATTTAAAAACCACTATAACTTCAGATTAAATTAATTAATTATTGTGACCTATATATGTATATTAACGGAGAATTCTAAACGAAACTTTTACTATAACCCGCAACTTGAGACCTGCAGCACCCACAAGGGGGCGTTATCTCCCACTTTGGGAAAGACTGGTTAAACAATCTAATTATAGGAAAACATAAGGGAAGCAAGGTTTTAACCATATTAACTCGATAAGGGCTAAACGGATCTGACTGAAATTTGGAACAAAGTTGGACTAGACTACCATCTATTTGCACATGAAAGTAGTCGTAGATAAACTATCAGATAAAATATTTTTTTAGGAATAATTCAATTATAGAAGGACCGTAATATGTGTGTCAGGACCGCTCCAAAGGACTTGAACTCTGTGTCAAGGGCTTGAGTTTTGTTGTTGAAACATTTTCTTGTCAGTTTCTTTTCTTAAGAAACACAATACTGGAAACATGAACAGTGGATCTAGCAATAATATTAGTGATTATCATATCGTCATTGACAAAATTTGTATTAAATCTCATTCTAATCTTACTCTTACTAATGTTATAAAAGCTAACATTTAGATGGATGGATGGATGTTTGTTTTATCTCCAAAACTAATAATTATGTTTACGCGCGGACGGAGTCGAGGGCGACAGCTACTACATTTTAATAAATTTCATTGTTTTATTAAAATGTTATTAGTAAATCTTGTATGTAACATACTGTTAGTACGGTCACGTAAGTCCCCATTTGATGTGAATGCGGTTCGCTAATGAGTCGGCAGAGTTGGTATCCTCGTTTAGGGAACATTGAGCTAAGAAACATAACATTATTTACGTGTCATATACTAATGCAGTGGTTCCCAAACTTATTTTGTCTACTGCCCACTTTGAGAATAAATATTTTTTAAGCGCCCCCATATTTTCACATATTTAAAAACCACTATAACTTCAAATTAAATTAATTAATTATTGTGACCTGTATATGTATATTAACGGAGAATTCTAAACGAAACTTTTACTATAACCCGCAACTTGAGACCTGCAGCGCCCACAAGGGGGCGTTATCGCACACTTTGGGAAAGACTGTTAGTACAGTGCCTTTATGATTTATGCGAAATCTTAACATATTATACTTTTTACAAATATTGCAGTTAATCAAGCTTAAGACTACTTCGTAGTATAATTTTAAGGAAACGATCGAAAATAATAATGACGCCTGATTTTTCTCATGTAGTTGGTCAATTAATTTATTGTTCATCGCAAAATTAAAAAAATATTAGTAGCCTATGTGTTCTACAGCTATGCCAAATTTCAGAGTTGCAGCGGTTCTGGAGATACCTTCTAACATCCATCTATCTAAACAGTCGCATTATTAATAAATGTAGGATATAAGTAAGATTGTTTTTACTATCAAGTTTCGTTTAGGCCTTCTCCACACATTTCGTGAATCCTGGACGGTTTCAAATTACGCGGCGACACGGGATTACGTGTGATACGGCACTAATCAGTCTCACTTACATTGTTAATTGCTTTTCACATTGTTCCAGGCGCATTAAATTAAATTTAATATTCCAATGAAGTTTAATTTAATTAATAGTTTATTTTAATTCTATGTATTACTAAACATCTATAATGATATTTCTTATAGGTTTCAATTTTTTTATTTGATTTTTTACATACAACCAAAATTTATTAGAATTAGAATTGTCGCCCGCGACTCTGTCCCCGAGGAATTAAAAAAACTTAATTAGTAGTCTATGTGTTCTTCTAGACTGTGTTCTACATCTATACCGAATTTCGACAAGATTCTTTCAGTCGTTCTGGAGATACCTTCAAACAAATATCAATCCATCCATCCACATTTATAATATTAGTCAGATAGTAAGATTTGCTTTAATTTAATTGGAGTTTTTCATTTATTATTACTTGATCCCGTAAAATAAATATTTTAAATCGATTTTTACATTAGGATTTGCCCAAAAGCACTAACATTGAAAAATATAGTTGTCTTTGTTATTTTCAAAGAGTATGAGAGGGAAGAATATACTTTTTATACGTTTTCGTTTAACTTATCGTTTAAAATTGACTTTAAATATTATTTAATTTTATGACACACACACAAATACAACACATTTACACAAACATTGACGAAAGGTCTACCTCTTGACCCTAGTAAATTACAAAATGATACCACTCTCTTGATAATATTCCAATCTCGCGTTTCATCTAATATCCGTGCGAATATGCATCAAACATTTTATCTTGATACCCAGTGTATCCTGACCTCATACACAAAGTACAATCACCCCTTATAGACAAAAAATTGATGATGTTAAGAGGGGGGAGGTAGGTCATTGTAAAATGGTTGATTCGTAAAAGCTCCCAAAATTATACGATACTCTGGAGACAAATTATAAATGTTTGGTAGTCGTCGAATGATGCACTCCCACGATTAAATTGTCTAGCGTTTATGTCAACTACAGTTCACACGATGACAATCTTATTTGATACTAGCTGTTGCCAGCGACTTTGTCGCGCTGAATAAAAAAAAACGTAACGAAATTTTTAAAAAAATATAGCCTATAACAGCCAGGGATAGTCTACCCATTAGTAAAAGAATTTCTCAAAATAATAACCATTGATGTTTCATTGAAAGTGTTTTGTTACTAATCAAACAACCTCAAACAACAATATAACTCATTTATATGACAAAAAAGAGGGGTTGGTGGGAATATAAAGTTGGTTTAGATATGTAGAAGGAAGGACTCTGTGACATCGCATTTTAAGATCAATTTAACACGTTCTATGCCGACATGAAAGTAAGTAAATAAGAAAGTAAAGACAACATTAGTAATGGCTCTACATAATAAAATAATAAATGAATCCGTCAAAAAATGTATTGCTTTCAAAAAACATTAAAAATACTACTCGCAAATGCATAAACAATTATACAACTCGATTAAATACAATAAAAAAACAGACTTACATCAAGGGCATTCCACCCACTTTTTATTAACACGTTAAATCTCCCTGCTCGAAAACAATAACATTTTTGTAATCCCCAAGCTACAAGTGCACATCCATAAAGTTTCCATCTGTATCCCACAAAGCTTTGGGGTTTGCGAGGCCCCTGGAGATTACCAGTGTTAACTGGCGTTTGATATTACTTTCACAT
Source organism: Papilio xuthus (assembly GCF_000836235.2). NCBI lineage: Eukaryota > Metazoa > Arthropoda > Insecta > Lepidoptera > Papilionidae > Papilio > Papilio xuthus. Next base: position 2,415,579 of record NW_013530893.1, on the reverse strand, counting down.
CACAAACCAAATTAAACCTTAAGACCTCACAGATTAAGTAGGGAATCGATTGAACTTGTAAACGCAATTCCGTCCTTTTACTTTTAAATAACTAAACACCAGTCTACAAGTCAATGTACTTGGAAATGGAACTTTATTGCGTTGTAGTAAGAATCAAATTTTAATAGAATGTAATATAGTATAAAGGATGTTTCAATATAGATGACAGGCGTGATTCTCATAATCTGTAATGCAGTAGTGTATTTTGCACTTGACTGTATAGAAGCGTACTCAATAAATGTGCGACATCTTGTTTCTAAATTAGAGGGGTTCGATATTATGCGACATACCTCCTCTATTCATGTCTCTATTCTTTCAATTCTCACGGTTCGTTTGTTTTTATCTGACATTTAATGTGTTGTGAAATTGCTAGTAGTTTTTTCAAAAGGGTGACAGCTTTCTTAATAATAACCAAAATCATATATTTTCCGCCAACAAAAGAGTACTCTTTATTCAATAATTTGTATTTCGTGTTTTGTAAACTAACATTTTCACAAATTAGAGTGGTAGAGCCCGCTTTAACATCTTCGCACGAATTGGCCCTGTTCGCTCGGTGAAATACCACGACCACACAGAAGATAGTCGTGAAGTGGAAGCAATTCCGCGTTTCGTCCGATGAGTGTGCGTCCCGGAGGCCTAATTTAGTCCTATTTCCCTTCCCACCTTTTCCTTATAAGGAAAGAATGGGAAGCGGAAGTGGATTCATGGTGGAGCCCTTCATCAGGACTAGTGGTACTGACTGGTATTATTTCACGGACGCGGCCCGTCGCTCACTGATGGCTCGCCCGATGAGCTCGAAACTAGTCGGTGCCGCCACCGGACGAATATACGTGAGTGTTTAGCCGTGTTTATATATCAGTTTAGTATGTCTCACGAAAGTTTGAATAATTATTTGGTTGATAAATATTCCAAACTATTTTAATACCAAACTTTATTATTAACCTGAAAGAATTATTTATATAAATTTAATTAGACGATCAAACATAATAAATCATCTTTATAATTGCGACAATTAAATTTGGCCCACTCTCCCCGCGCAGTATCAGCCATCAAACAATTAACAATCGCCGCCGCTACATCGTATTGTATTATAATTTGATCAAGCCCCTCCATTTTATTGTTATAGTCGAAACATAGCACATCCTGTATTATGTTACTGCATAGTTCATGGATCTTATTTTCTGTAATTAAATTATTTTAAACAGCCTTTATATCTTGGATTGTAAACGAATATGGTAAATTACATATTATAATTATGACTTTGACGCATATGTTTATAATTTACTAATGTGGTAAGAGAAAGAACGAAAGTGGTAAGAGGGGAAGGAGGAACCGAAATAAGGCTCCATACAGGTAATTTAGTGTAAATTTAGTCTCAAAGTTTAACTAAAGATTAGTTATTAGCTGTTCACAGTGCTGCCACTGCTTGCAGGTAAGGTCGCGGACGAAAGCGCAAGCGTGCCTGTGGCCTCTCCATGATGCGTAGTAAAACAGAGGAGTTTAGTGGGTATGCTTTCCATTCCCTTCTGAAAAAAAAAGTATGGCCACTGCTTAATTTTGTTAAAAGAACTTATTTTATAATTAAGTATTAAAAATTTAATGTTATTACTTCGGAACTTGATGGATCTTATCGTTACAAAGACAACTATCACGCGAAAAGATCAAAAGTAATTCAATCTGAAACAAATAAATATTGCCACATCACCATTGTAAAAAGACCCTTAGCCCCTTTTATAAAATAACTGATGATATATAAATGGACAGATCAAATTGTATTGGACACATTTGTTAACCCTCAAAAGCGCATTAAAACTCAATAGGGCGAGATACAAAAGTATCTATAGTCATAGATTAAGTGCACTTCAGATGTGATAAACATTTTATGTTTTACAATTCTGTTAAGATAAGATTAAGGTAAATCGAAACGGTAGAAGAAATTATAATAAATAGCATTTATGCTTTTTTGTTTTAGATATTATATTTGTTACTTATTACATTACAAGCTGTCGCTCTCCGGTCACAAATCCGTCCGCGCTTTATTTAAAAAAAAAATTAGTAGCCTATGTGTTCTTCCAGACTATGTTCTATATGTATTTCATTGAGATCCGTCCAAATTTTGCTACAATGGTCGAAAACGGAAGATTGTTGATATCTTAAATTTATCAATGTTAGGCTTGATTTTACTAAATATATACATACAATATAGTTTACATCGTTTAAAACAGTTATTTTTTTATATCATAAGATGGCAAACGAGCGAGCGACCACCTGAAGTCGCTAAAATAGCGAAGTGACCGTTGCCCATAGACATACGCAATTGCATATGCGTTGCCTACCTTTCATCGACAGAGGAGAGGTTGCACAGAAAGAAAATGTTTTCCCTTTCCATGCATTCTCTCATCCGGAAAGTCCACTTCCACTTCCCATCCTTTCCTTATGAGAAAAAGGGTGGAAGGGGAAAGAGGACTAAATTAGGCCTCCGGGACGCACACTCATCAAACGAAACGTGGAATTGCTTCCACTTGACGCCTGTCTTCTGTGTGGTCGTGGTATTTCACCGGGCGAGCCGGGTCGATTCGTGCGAAGATGTTAAAGCGGGCTCTACCACTGTTAAAGTTAATGAAAAGACTTCATAAATATGTTTGTCATATCTGTCGACTAATCTTTGACTAACCCCTCAATCGTTGCAATAAGTTAATTGTTCCAGACTTGGTGGGGGTTGCCGTTATATTGTTATTGAGATAACTTGAAGTACGTCTTTGTTTTATAGTCCCACTTATTATTGTAACCAGAAAATAATTGGTTTTCATTGTTATTAAATTACATTTTACTTTATCAAATCAAAATCCATACTATTCAATGTGACATGTTTTCGAATTGCTTCTATGAGTCTTGTATTAGTGTATCGAGAACAAAAGGAAAATATTATTATATAGGTTTTTTTTTAATATCATAAGGTGGCAAACGAGCGAGCGGCCACCTGAAATCGCGGAAATAGCGAAGTGACTGTTGCCTGATACGCAATTGCGTATGAGTTGAAATTTTATTAATTATTATTTTGCCGTGTTCGGATAGGTTAGGGCGAGTGTTCAAATCTTAGATTCATCAAATAATTTCTAAAAATATAACCTACTTATTAACGCCCGCGATTTCATCCGCGCGGGATTAAAAAAAACCATTAATAGTATATGTGTTCTTCCAGACTATGTTCTACATCTGTGCCGAATTTCATCAAGATCCGTTGAGCCGTTGCAACAAACATCCATTCATCCATCCATCTATATTTTCGCAAAAAAGTCTCTGAAAAGTGGATTGTTTAAATATAAATGTTTTCATTTGAAATTTTAATATAGAAAGTGTATAGCAAAGATTGGTCTCTGTAATTGAAATATGAATTCAGTAGCTCAGTGGCTCCCCCTGTTTAATATATCAAACATAAGCCCGGTGCAGTGATCAGCCGTCCCATAGCAAATTCCATTTAACTCAATTATATTGCAATTTTGCAGCACGTTTTTTGTCACTGTATGGGTTCAATAAAGGGGCGTACTCGTGGATAGTAGATTGTTAGTTTATTAATATCATCCGATCTACGATGTATGGACGCAGTCAAATAATGTTTTTTTTTTAAATAAAGATTCTTTATTGCATATTCAAAGGTTATTACAGTATATCGCCTTAGCTCCTTAACTTTTTTTTATATATCACAAGGTGACAAACGAGCAGCAGCCACCTGAAATCGCTGAAATAGCGAAGTGACCGTTACCCATAGACAGACGCAATGGCATATGCGTTGCCTACCTTTCATCGACAGAGGGGAGGTTGCACAGAAAGAAAATGTTTTCCCTTTCCATGCATCCTCTTATCCGGAAAGTCTACTTCCACTTCCCATCCCACCTTATAAAAAAGAGAGTGGGAAGGGAAAGAGGACTATATAAGGCCTCCGGGACACACACTCATCAGACGAAACGCGGAATAGCTTCCACTTCAAGTATGTCTTCTGTGTAGCTCCTTAACTAGGTTAAGATGTATTTAAAGAGCCAATGACTCCCTTTCTAGTTTAAGACATTATTAATTAGAATCCTTTGGCGTGAATGGCACGCTTCGTTACAAAGTCAAGTGTCAGAATGATTAGTGAGGGGACATAAACGTCGATATTTTAGTAAGGCTAGTGTTGCGCCAGTACACCGGCACAATGTCGGATTGTCTTCCTAAAACTAGTGAATCTTACAAAATAGACACCTATGTTATGTTAGAATTAAAATGTTGGAAAAATTAAATTAATCACAATAAAATTAATGCAAATAATATTAGGTCAAGATGTCTTAATAATATTGAACTGTGTTTTTAGAGATAAAATAGTGGTTTTTCTCTAATAGTCATATTTTAGTTTGTTTTAACCTTTTTTTGGTATTGAGGAGAAATCCTTAAAGGATAGAACCTACTGGTAAAAAAGGTTGCCGACCTCTGATTATGATTAACTTTTTCATCTTAATAACTTCCACACTTGATTTTGTTAATTAGTCGCTATAGAGTAAAATAATCTACACTAAGGGGCTACTTAAATTACTTTAAAACTATTCTGAGTGATCTACTGAGTTTGTAAATGAATGATGAGGTTATTTATAATCTGGGGTTGACAACCTTTTATTAATAAAATCAACTTACTTCACAAAAATCATTGTTATCTTTGTGTTTTTGTGAAGGTATCTCCAGGTAATAATATCACAAAAGTTTTATTGAAAACACGTGTCATCAAACTATAAATTGGTCATCATTAAAAACATTAAAATTATCAATAATTGCTGTTCCGCCCGCGCTTTCGATCTACCACAATGAAAGCAATTAACAGAAACACCTCGCTAATTGCCATGTCTGTCATATTACCTTTAATAGCTCTATTAAAATATTTGGTTTTAAAGACATAAAATTAAATTGACAGGAAAATAAGGTTTTATACTTTAAACATCGATCAAAGTAAATTAAAAAAATCAATGTTGCATCAAAGCAGTAAAAAGTAGCTTAGAAAAAATCAGAATCATTTGGGATTAGGCTTTTTGAGCTCTAAATCATAATTCATGAAATCAGCATTTCTAAATGTCTGTGTATAATCTTTTAACTTTTTTTAAAAAATAAAAATAAAACTGAGCATAGGAAGTATAAAAAAAATTTAAGTATACTATAATAACACAATGGCCAAACGATTGGTCAAACGTGTTATGATTGGGCCAAACGTTTGGCAAATATTACCAACAGCAATAAAACAAATATAATCAATGATGGACCATGTATTCAAATAATCAAATTACCAACAACCCAAAAGCGACATTTTAACGCACGCGCAGAAATTACGCATTAATTGCGTTTAGTTCATCTGACGCTGTTAGCGAGATGAATGAATTGTTATAAGTCGACTGATTCATCTTGAGCACACGTAATACAGAAAAATCGATGATTAATTGCATTGAAATTTAACACAGAGTGTTATAAGGACTGGGAGATGATGATTGTATTAAAATACACTATTGTAAAAATTTATATTAGACTAGCTGTCGCCCGTGACTCCGTCCAAATGAAATGAAAAAAAACTTTATTAGTTGCCGGCAATTATTCGAAATTTTCTTACCTTTTAAACTGTATACCACCACGATCATTCCAAAACCATGTTAAGATAAATCTGTTCAGCCGTTCTCGAGTTTTAGCGAGACTAACAAACAGCAATTGATTTTTTATTTATATAGATTAATGACTTAAAGCAATTATTCGATGCTTACGCATTTTCTAGTAGCCTAGTGTCTCAGTACCACTGTAAGTTTTTGCTGCCAAGTTACGTGTACAAAACATATTTTTATATATGTTTTTTCAAAGAGAATGAAAGCGATTATAATAAAGCTATTGAATTGATGTTTCGCTAACGAACACATTTCTTGATGTAAAATAAAAATAGAAATTTCTAGCGTATCTACTTACTAATTTTTCATTCTATTATTATACCTAATTAGAAACACCATTTGATTCTGTTAGATGATACATCTGGTATGTTTAAATAAATGCGAAATTATGAAATTTTCTAAGTAACAGTGATGGTTGATATGTAGTCGTGTTATATTTCTAAATTTAACATAGCTATTAATAGGCAGTGCGGTTAATTACTTAGCGCTATTCTGCGTCGCGTGGGTCGCTTCTGATTTACGACCCTTTATTATATTACGATAACGTTCACTATTTCTATAAGGAAACCACAGATTATGCCAACTGTCAACATTTATGCTAAATAACTACTATATGAATAGTGTGAATTTTATCTGCTATTTATAGCTGTTATTTGATTGATTTATATTTTAATTAAAATATTAGTTTCCTGTTAAGTTGTATAAAGGTGTTAAGGAGATTTAGAATCTTATTTCTTACTAATATTATAAATGCCAATGTTTAGATGGATGTTTGTTTGATGGTATCTCCAGAAAAACGAGACGGATCTCCATGAAATTTAGCACACATATAGAACATAGTCTGGAAGAACACAAAGACTACTAATTATTTTTTTATTCAGCTGGTAAAACTATAATCAGAAATAATAAAGATTTTTTAACACAAAGACTTAACGTAGTAGCAATTACTTAGTTTTCTTAAATCAGTCTATACACGGATGAATGTGAAAAAAAAAAACAAAGTAAGAGACTAATTTAGAATTCAAAAAGTTTTCAGAGATAATTTTCAACTAAATATTGAGCAAAATCGAATCCAAACTCATGTTTTCTATCTCTCTATAGGTTAAGGCGAGTTCTTTTATTTTATTATACATTTCAAGAAATCTGGGGATATTTCACCGCACCATATACCGGTCATATAAAATCAATGTACCAATAAAATGCAATACTCCAACAGTCACGTATGACTAGGGTCACCAACATTTCAATATTTTGAGGTACAAATTGATAATAATCACTCCGTACATGCCAATATGTTTTACGATACATTGTACATTTGTCTGACGATCTTACGGTATAGGTAACATCTTATTCCAACCGGGACATATCGGTGAAGAAATTAAAAGATACATATAAAGTCAACCAATCGCACTTAGATAAGACTTCGAGCCCCTCAGTGGGGACGTATCATCATCATCAGCTCACTACATGTCATTGAATTCCTTCACAGACATGTACAGGTTGCATCAGGATGTTTTCCTTCGCCGTAAGAACGTCGGATAAATGTTCATATGTAAATCGGAAATCGAAAAACACATTGGTACATGGCGGGATTCGAACCCCGGACCTGCAGATTGCAAGTCAAGGGTTGAGCCACCGACGCTCTCGGGGACGTATAGTTAGCTGATAATGATTCCGTACACTCAACATTGAATCGTCTATTCGGCCAGTACAGGCTTAAGGACTACATGTTAAATGTATGGATTTAAGCATCCATTTTGATAATCGCATCGATTTTCTCAGAATGACCTTGACAAATAGGTTGCGAGTGAATTAAGCCATGACAGAGAAATGTCTTGTCGACATGAAAGGTTCTTGTCGACTATAATCGCCGGGTTTCAAAAACTTACGCTGTCTTATGCATGTAGTTTTAGACAAAATTAGTAAGAATCATTTGTCGCGAATGGCGCGCTTTTGTTACCAAGTCAAGTGTCAGAATGATTAGTGAGGGGAAAAAAGGTTGATATTTTAATAAATCTAGTGTTGCATCGATAGATCGGCACAGTCTCGGTTTTTGTTTCTATCGTAGAAAAGATATTAAACCATTTAACTGTATTTTGTGGACATATCCAAAAAAAACGTAACATCATGGTTATCGTATTTGAAAACCAATCGGAATCACTGCAGCGCTGTCTGTCAGCATCAAAGTTTCATATCGGGCATCGCTACGTGTTCGTATATCAATCGATGCGGTCCAATATTTAGCACCCCTGATATCCCGCAGTGTACCCAACCTTACATGTTACACGATATTATTGCTCTGTTTCGAATGAGTTTTATTATAACGCAGTGTATTATATAGAAAAAGAATGAAAACATTTCGACCTATACTATGAAAAATTTATCACAAAGATGTAACATTTATCTTTAGATGGCTCGACTTCTGTAGCCTATGCGATTTAACCAAATTAATAGCCAAACTAATGAACAGTTTTCTTAAGAATTATCATGAAATTGTTTTTAGAAGTTTATAAAAACATTAAATGTCTTACACTAGCAATTACCTGCGACTTCGTCTGTTCGGAATAAAAAAATGTAGTAATAAATATAGCCTATATCACCTGGTGATAGTGTAGTTTCCTAACTGTAAAAGAATATTTTAAATCGTTCAGTAATTGCAGCCTATTCAATACATACAAACAATAAAATCTTGGTCTTTTTTTTTCTTCTTTATAATATTAGTCTTAATATATTTACTATAACCCAAAGCTTAGTAGCAATTATTAATCTGCATATGCATTTACCTTATCCTATAATACCACAATTAAAAAAAATATATAAAGGCGATAACACACTTACAATTCCGTACTTAATATAATCATGTAGTAGGGCCATTGTAAGCAATGGCCAGCACAAAGTCGTAAATGTCCCCAACTAACATAACAATACACAGCATTCGGTAGGGCACGCGACCCGAATGACACACTTTGCGCCCAGACCACGTTCACAGTTCGGCTCTGTTTTCTTTTGTAGCACGACTACAACAATTTGATACTTGTGTAAATAGATATTAATTGAAAAGCATGCGCCTGAAGCATCTGGCTAGAGAATAGAATACTAATTGAATAACACCGTAATCTCTATCGCTATTATAGTTTTTAGTTTTAAAGTCCGATATTGTAGTGTCTACCCTTACCACAAAACAACAATAATATCTGAAGATTGATTTTGTGTCAATTACACGTGGACGTGTGTCCTCCACACGTCCACGGGGAAGGTCGCCCATAAGATGGACAGACTAGATCAGAGCGGCTGTAGCTGCGGCCCTTCCACCAATGAGTCAAAGATACCTGATGACAACAACCAGTCTGAAAAAACTACAGCGGCGAAAAAGAAACAAGATATACAATATATTAAAAGTCGAGCTATATCTTAAAATGTAAACATATATACTTCATTCGTTTTGCATCAAGTATCAAGACTATTTAGTGGCAGTATAAAGAGTACAGGAGAACTTATAAAACTTATAGCAGTAAGTATATTTAGATGGTTGTGTCATATCGAGCGTGTGTTTGAACGCCACAACACGTGTCTTAGTTATTGAGCAGTGTTTGAAGCAAATTGCATTTATTTTACACGTATCTTATTTGCTTTACCTTATATCACATGAACGGACTACGGCCTGATAGGATATACAAACATATAATCTTATATATAAAATTCTCGTGTCACAATTTTCGTTTCCATTTTTTTTATATCAAGGTGGCAAACGAGCGAGCGGCCACCTGAAATCGCTGAAATAGCGAAGTGACCGTTGCCCATAGACATACGCAATTGCATATGCGTTGCCTACCTTTGATCGACGGTATTTCATGCATCCTCTCATCCGGAAAGTCGCTTTCCACTTCCCATCATTTCCTTATAAGAAAAAGGGTGGGAAGGAAAAGAGGACTAAATTGTGCCTCCGGGACGCACACTCATCAGACGAAACCCGGAATCGCTTCCCCTACACGCCTGTCTTTTGCATGGTCGTGGTATTTCACCGGGCGAGCCGGGCCAATTAGTGGGGAGATGTTAAAGCGGGCTCTACCACTGTTAAATAATGTAAATTTTTTTTGTAAAGAAAGTTATCTAACGATACAGACATGTAGTATTCAAATCATTGACTCACTAATTTTAGGCAACGTCAGATTACAAACTAAGATTAATAAACAACCAGCGAACTCGTTTAATTCATTAAAAAACCAAATTAAAACTTAAAACAAATATAACTAAAATTATATATCAATTTATAAACAAAAAAGGTAATACAAAGCATACTATTAATACAGACAATTAATTACAAGTTTATAACACTGCTATCAGTAAAGAGTTGAAACTTAAAAGGTTTTAAAGCATTCCGTATGTGAGGCGGATCCCCACAAATCACTCGCAATACGACCACACGTCACTGAATTGATTGAACATACTTTAATACAATAGGTTCCGTAGTTTTGTCTTTACATTTTCCTCTAAACAACTAACCGATAACGAATTACAGTAGAACTTTTTTTTTTATATCATAAGGTGGTAAACGAGCGAGCGGCCACCTGAAATCGCTGAAATAGCGAAGTGACCGTTGCCCATAGACATACGCAATTGCATATGCGTTGCCTACCTTTAATCGACGGAGGAGAGGATGCACAGAAAGAAAACAGTTCCATGCATCCTCTCATCCGGAAAGTCCACTTCCACTTCCCCTCCTTTCCTTATAAGAAAAAGGGTGAGAAGGGAAAGAGGACTAAATTAGGCCTCCAGGACGCACACTCATCAGACGAGACGCGGAATTTCTTACACTTCACACCTGTCTTCTATGTGGTCGTGGTATTTCACCGGATGAGCCGGGCCAATTCGTGCGAAGATGTTAAAGCGGGCTCTACCACTGTTAAAACTTGACCACGATAGCATTTTAAATCTGCAAAAGATGGTAATAAAAATTAATCTAGCATGGAGTTCAATTTTTTCTTTCTTTTCATGTCATTTTTTGAGATCGGCTTTTGTTACCTTGATAGGTTATTAGATGTTGTATTTTGTTCCTATTTGATTTTCTCAATTTTGGTTGAAGGTAATGGTTGACAGCGTTAACGCTTCAAAGTAAAAGTAAAGTACTAAGTTACTTGGTAACTAACAGGAGTGTTTAAGTCTAAATAAAACATAACTTATCATTTCCAAGGAATGACCTATGTATTTAGGTAGAACAGTTAACGATCTATAGGTTACGGGTTATCTTAGTGTGGAGTTCGACTGACGCTTTTTTTTTAAAGAGAATATGAGGGATGACAAATAAAAGTCACTATAGTGAAAGCCCACCATCTAAATTATCTTGAACTAAATTCTATAAATTACGGAACGTGTTTTTTTTTATCACAACGAAAAGAAAGTATCTTATTGTGTGTCATTCTATTGTTTTAAATATTTGCTAAACAAAAGTTGTTTTTGCTGACGTTTTTGTATAAGCAACAATGAGGACGGAACCCAAAGGGTACAAAAGTTTAAAAGGAAAAGCTGCGATAAAGGGGCAAAAAGGTAAACATTGGACACGTATTGGGCTAAATATAAATGTCTCCGGCGGACATTAAGATAACGCGAGGAATGTTAAAAGCTATTTAATATTATGTTCTGTTCAAACTTTATTATGGACATGGACAGGCGCACAGAAAGTACCGGAACGCATAATAATATTTCTAACTTTATTTGGAACTTAACTTTAAGAATTTTAAATATTTAATATAAATAGGTTGTTTTTTATCTAATCCATTCCAAATCTTTTATTCCTATTCAGTTCAATGGACAAAAATATTGAAAGGGTTTGATCAATTTGTCAATCACAGGAAGACGGTAAAATAGCGTGGTCGTATGTTGTTGTAGCACTATGGAGCAAACTGGCAGAATCATATCTTGTATATTAAGATTCCTCTGTGATACCAAAATAGGGCTTAATTTGTAATTACTACGATTTCCCAGTAAATAATTTTCTTTGAAAAAATAAAAACCAAACATGTATTTTACACAAAGTTACATTTTCGCAATATAAAGCAGACACGTACTTTCGAGGCCCTATGCCTGTTCACATTTTACAAGACGAAGGTATTTAAATGAAAGCGCGATAAAGCGGCCGGTATTAATGAATGTGTTGTGCGGACAGGCAGGCAGCGGGCAGAGGGGCAGAGTCGCCGACACACATTTTTAACATTTTATACCATGACACCCACACGGCAGTGCGAGATTTATGCACTTCCTAATATTTAGCGAAAAATTATATATCCGACTAGCTGTCGCCCGCAACTCCGTCCGCACTGGGTTAAAAAATAGAAGCCGATTTTCAGACCAACAGACTACGCATATAAAATTTCGTAAAAGTCGGTGAAGACCGTTTTTGAGGAGCATTTAACTATCATTGTGACGGGTGTGAATTGTAAATTTTATATATAGCATGTAATAAAAGTAACTCATTGGTTGGTTAACGCACAGTTCAAACTATTGGACTTAAATCCCTACACTAGGGTTTCTCTTGTAATAAACTAAAGCTATTATTTATATTATATTTATAATCATAAATATTGATGACGGTAACTTAATTCTTCAATTATAAAATATACAATTAAAAATATATTAAACGGCACAAAGAGAAGACAGTCGTGAAGTGGAAGTCTTTCAGCGTTTCGTCTGATGATCGGAGGCCTTGGATTATCTCCTTGTCCTTTTTTATCAGGAATAGATGAGTAGGGGAGGTGTATTAGGTATACCGCCTTTAGGAGAAGACGCATAGGAAGGGGAAATATCCTCTTTCTGTACGCTCCCTAATGGGCAAAGTTCGCTTCATTACTTCAGCGAATTCTAGTGGCCGCTTGCTCGCTTGGCACCTTTTGTCTGTCATAAAAAAATAAAAAAAATTGACATAAACTTGATAAATTAAAATAGAATTAAATATATAAATAGTAATTTGTCGATATTTAAAAATACATTAAGGAATCTTATCATGACCGTCAAGTAATTTTTTAAACATATTAGTGAAGGATTTTCTTAAATGCCAACTATTTTTCATGAAGTTTGCGATTAGCGACATAAAAAAATTGTAAAAAAAAATTTTGTTTAAGCAGTAAATTTTATAGCCTAAACGTTTTATTTGATTTTTATTCAGTAAAACATAACTCTGACTTTATCAAAAATAGTCTTACTAATATTATAAATACGAAAGTTTGAATGGATAGCTGACTGACAAGAATCTCTGGAAGACTACACAGGCTGCTATGTTTTTTTAATTCCATACGGCCAAAGTCGCGGGCAAACGCTAGTAATCATAAAACACCACGAACACATTTTAAAATAAACTTAAAAGAAACAAATCCTTTAAATAAAAACCAATACAAATCTGTCAATGCAATCTTAAGAGCACAATTTTTATTTGGTTCCCTTATCATTAAGATATGGACACACTGTGGTAATGTGCGTTGTAAAATAATTGTATCACAACAAGTCGCAGTGTGGACGCGTGTTTATCAGCAAGTCGCGGCGCACCCATCCAGTTATAAATCGCTGGCTCGTCGCGGAATAAAGTCGTCACGATATCGTATCGGCATCGCCTCGGCCCACGGGCCGTCGCGAGCCCGCGATATATGTGCAAAGAAAAGACTCTTAAGATGTTGTCACAGTGTGAAATATTAAAATGAAATCTTACTAATATTATAAATGCGAATGTTTGGATGGATATTTGGTAGAAGGTAGCTCCAGAACATCTGCATGGATCTCGTTTAAATTTGACACAGTCTGGAAGAACACATATGCTATTAAGTTGTTTTAATTCCGCGCGGACGCAGTCGCGTTGCTTTTGTCCCCTCTCTTTTATAAGATGAAAAAATCAGGCCACATTTTTTTAACAATTACGCTTAAACTATTAAAACAATGTGAATCTTATATATAAAATTCTTGTGTCACAATTTTCGTTCCCATACTCCTCCGAACCGGCTTGACCGATTGTCATGAAATTTTGTTAGCATATTGAGTATGTCTGAGAATCGGCCAACATATATTTTTAATCCCGCGGGAACGGAGTCGCGGGCGACAGCTAGTATAATATAAAAATTCCAAAAGTTATTGCAAATAGCTCAAATGTGAACTTATCTTTATAAAAGTCAAGTGTGATTCAGTCGCGAGGCAGTTCGAGTTCAAGGCATTTGTTATCGCGCAAATAAAGTGTGCACCGCACTATTGCTGCTTTGACTTGAGCTCCTCTCAGACAATGCAATCCCTTCTTTTGTGACAACACACTTAAAATGGCTTTATTTTTGCCTATAGACATTCGATTTAAATAATCACAAGACTTAGTTGTTTAACTGGGCATGAAATAAAAATAAACTGCTGATCAATATTTTTATATAACACTAGCTGTCACCCGCGACTCCGTCCGCGTGGATATATAAAAAAACGTAATTAGTGTAGCCTATGTGTTCTTTTTAGACTATGTTCTATACGTATGCCAAATTTTATCGAAATCCGTTCAGCCGTTCTAGAGATATCTTCAAACACCCATCCATCCACATCACATCCATCTAAACATTCGCATTTATAATATTAGTAAGAAAAAATGAATAAATAGTCCTATGTCCGTCTCCTGGCTCTAACCTACCTCCTCACCAATTTTCAGCCATATCAGTAAAGTCGTTCTTGAGTTATAAATAGTGTAACTAACACGACTTTCTTTTATATATATATATAGATGACAAAAGTGCAAGCAGAGCTTATGATGCTCTATTACCGACCTTGACAAAAATTAAGAAACAGAAGAGAGGATGTACTATCGGGGAATCTGACGGTGTTCCACCTTAAAAGCAAAAATCATTTTAACGTTAAGTACGCATGAAGACTATGAACAATAAACAATAGGACGTCGCTTTTAAATTTATATATACGTAAAAGGTCGAATGCCATCGTTTTGCACCTTACTGATAACAAATTGGCTATTTTGTAATGGGCGGGATTATTATCGTTGCAAGAAACAAGTCATTTTTTGTGAGCGGAACACTGCCACCCTGACTGTACATGACGTAGGGAGGAAAGAAAGGGTCAGATTGGGTCGTGTGCATATTTGGTTTTCGTAAATAAATTAACATAAATTCTTGTTTTCCTGCCTTTAAATATTTGTCCAATTTTTATTGATTGTGTTAATGTGCCATTTAAAAAAGAAATATTGTTATGACATTTCAAATCAATTAATTTTCATTTTATTTGTGTTATTATCTGAAATAAAATCTAAAAGTTGTATTGCCTAAATGACATTTTAATATTAGGCATTAATTTAAAAGATTTTAAAGTACTTAATTAATTATTGTTAAAATGTGATGACGGAGGACAGACGTATTTTGTATTTATTTCTTACTAAAGCTGTTAATTCTTTTTCACTTTTTATATAAGGAGAAAATACTGGTCGAAAATTATATCTTTATTAGGGACTGTGATGCACTAATTAAAATTTACATTTGACGTTAACTTTTTAATTTCATTTCCAGCCAGCATCATTCTAAATTAAAAACAGGCTTAAATCAATTTACAATCCAGTCCTACGCTCTATTAAAAATTGCTTGACCAAATTATTCAGGCGCCTCCTGGAGGGCCATTAATAAAAAGAAGAAAAGCTCAACCGGGGAGCTTTAAAATGTTGCAAAAGCTCCACGGTGCAAAATCAAAAGTCATTAACGTCCAATAAGTTAAAAAGTTAAGCGGCGGGCAAATAATAAATCATTTTTTATTTCATCTACGTACCAATTTTTCTGAGTCTCTCTTTTTTCATCAATTTAACACGAACAAAAAGTGGCACTCAATTGTGAGCTTTATATCCCTGACGTGTTCTTTTTTTTTTAGAACTGGCAATCCGTTTAATAATTGTGTCCAATAAGCGCGGCCGTATGCAGCCCGCGCAACGCCCCGAATGCCTATTGGCGGAGCGGCCGCAGATTGTGCGATGGCGGGAAACGGATTTAACTTAAGGGCATCTCATTCTTACGATAGTTACGTACTAATTTGAGTGGTTCAATATCGATGTTATTAAAATATAATAACAGAATAATTAATGAGTTCTGAATGTGTGTAATTATTGGAGGCTATGATTCGATGTTGCCATTTTTGGAAAAAATCTCCCACACTTTGTTATGAATGTTATAATTTCTTGTTAACCTCATGAAAAGAATCTGCAAGGAATAATTTGAAGTAACGGTTAATACACTGTCTTCTCTCCAAACATTTGGTTTATCAAACCACACCACTCAGAGACCATTAATTACTAAACAGCCGCTTAGCTTAGATTTTTCATACTTAATATACACGAAGAGACTCATTTAGTGACCACTTGATTACTCTGAATGCGGTAGTTACTACATTAGTTTAGTTAAACGTCATATATTATGAAATAATTTAAGTGTAATATTTTGTTGACATTCCATTTAACAAAGCTTTAAAATACTGACTTAAAAATGTACATTAAAATAATAGATATCTATCGATATGTGCACATCACTAAAGTTAATTGAGACGGACCGCATAAAGTTTAGCGGAGGCGATCACGTCTCGCCGCCGGTTGGAGTTTAATTCAACTCCAATTTCAACAAACTGTCTCTCCTTTGTATTCTATCGTGACCGCTAAACTTGTTTTTATTTATTCCGTAACTATATACCTAACTTAGTTTCGATATTTATAAATTATTTATGTAATTTGTTTGCTGAAAATAACCTAAATATTATAAAACTAGGGATGTATTATAAATACAAAAGTTTAGTTTGTTTATCAGTATACTAGTTGTCGCCAGCGAGTACGTCTGCGTGGACTTAATAAGTAATTAGTAGCCTATGTGATCTTCCAGACTGTGTTCTACATCTACTGCAGCAAATGCAGCCGTTCAAGAGATACCTTCTTACAAACATACATCCATACAAACATTCGCATTTATAATATTAGTAACATGTAACCACATAACTCCAAAATGGCTATTTCGAAATATGAAACAAAAAACGGTTACTTTTAGCTTGGAATATTCAGCAACTTTTCATATTAATTTTTTTTTTAAATTCTTGCCAAAAGTCGGTTCACAGCTAAGATTATGTAAATCCACTGTAGAACATTTTCTATAGTCTTTACTTTTGAAAGAACTCACTTCGTTTTCTATGTGAGGAATTTTCTTTTTTAATTACAGTATTTTATTTTCCTCTTACCCTTCACATTGTCTTTGAGATGCTTCATAATACAGATCTTCTTATAAATCAAATCGAAGTACAATAAAATCATATTGATCTTTATAAAATAAAATCAGACTAACAGTTGATTTCTGAAACCAAAATCCCTGACATTATCTTTGACAAAATAAAGATAACAATTTTTTTTAAACGGAGTATTTGAGTCACAGAAACCCATGATAATTGTATGAGAAAACTAATTAATTTTTGTACATGTTTTTGAAGTGGAAACTCTTTTTATAAGACATTCAAACCAACGTTCCTTATAAAGGATTTCAATTATTCATACCGTTATGTTTCCATAAATACATAGTCACACAACACGAAGCTTAATATCATCATAATAGCGCTTGTTACAAAATGATACATGAATTACAAATTACCTGGACATCACTAAACTGTTTTGTTACAGGAATATGTGTTTTAACGTGAAGGTAATAAGGTTTAATTTGTATTGATGTAGCAAATGACAATAACGTGAAACAGATTAAAATACGTCTCCAATTTTGGTGTAATGACAGGTTGTTGTTGATGAGTGAATGCGTTTAGAATTGAATTGGATGGGAATGAAACAAAAAGGTTTTTAATGTTAATGAAAGCTTGAATCGAATTATTTTGGTTTGCAATATTTTAATACAGTTTTTACTAACCTTAAAGACCTTAGTATTCTTACTTATATTATTAGGAAGGTAATTAATACCTTAATATACTTTCAGTTTTTAGGTTTTAGATAAGGACATTTCGATCTTTTAAAAACCTGTAGAAAGTTAAATAAGCAACTATAGAAATTAAGTTTCTTTTTAAATATAATTCACAAAAAGTCAAATTTTTATTCCGAATTGTTTTTTTCCGAAATTATTTGAACATTGCCATCTGCCGGTAAGTAGAAGCACATTTTGAATAACCTTTTCCTCACTAGATGGCATTCCTTCAATTTAGATGTTTGGCTGAATTATTTAAAACTCTCATACTAATTGACTCTTTACATTTATAACATTTAACATAAAGCTTCTTAATTTATTTATAACAACAAAATATAATTTAAAAATACTTATAACAAACTTCTATTCTTGCAATATTTATACAATTCAAATGTTTTCGAGATATTTCGCTAGATGGCGTATTTACTAATAGAAGTCTTATTTTCGTATGAGGCCAAAAAAATAATAACCTTAAAATATAAAATATGTTTGGTTTAAAAAATATATTTAAACTTGTTATAACGCTAATGCGTTAATAACTAAGCATCTAACAAAAAAAACTATACCATTTCAATTAATTATGCTTTTTTAGTAAGATTCGTTTTTTATTTTATAAAACTAAACCACAATAGCCACAGATAATAATTTTAATATTACAATACTAGTATAGTGTGATGGATTAATTTTAAGACTTCCTTTTCTCTATAGCACACGAGTTGTGGGAGGAAATAAAAAGTACAAGGGGAGGGGATGGATATAAATATAGAAATCGTTTCTTTTTTAAAGTAAGAAAGCACTTTTAAAATATTAAATATTTTTATTCATACAATTTACATTTTTAAATTTATAACAAGATGAAAAGTAATTTTGAGCAAGATAAAGATTTACTCATTTTTTTGCCTGAAATAAAAATAATTTCTTATAAAATTATTCACAAGGTCCGTATTATCGTTCATAATCTCGTTAAAATAGATTTTTACTACGATTCATCTCACTGAAATACATCAAAGAGAGCTTCTTGACTCGGTTCTGTTTTGTAACGTTTAGATGGCGGCTCTAGATTTTCGTTGTAGTCGCAAGGCGCGTAAAACTGAAAAATTATTAAATATGTTAGAAAAAGATTAAGGTTAAATATTATTTAAAGTATTCTAAATTAATTATCACATTTCTAATTTTATGGTTTTCTTTCTATTCGTCTTGTTATTTTGAATTTAACTTAATAAACGCTTTCAAATGCTAAAAGAGACTTTCGTATTCTATCAAATCATTTGTTCCTAGTGTCTAGACAGATCTTTAGATATATCAATCTTACTAATATTATAAATACGAATGTTTAAATGGATGGATGTTTGTTTGAAGGTTTTTTTTATATCATAAGGTGGCAAACGAGCGAGCGGCCACCTGAAATCACTGAAATAGCGAACTGATCGCTGACTATAGACATATGCAATTGCATATGCATTGCCTATCTTTAATCGACGGAGGAGAGGATGCACAGAAAGAAAACATTTCCATGCATCCTCTCATCCGGAAAGTCCACTTCCACTTCCTATCCTTTCCTTATAAAAAAAAAAAAGTGTAGGAAGGGAAAGAGGACTAAATTAGGCCTCCGGGACGCACACTTATCAGACGAAACGCGGAATTGCTTCCACTTCACTTCTTCTGCGTGGTCGTGGTATTTCGACGGACGAGCCGGGCCAATTCGTGCGAAGATGTTAAAGAAGGCTCTACCACTGTGAGGTATCTCCAGAACGGCTCAATGGATCTTGTTGAAATTTGGCACACATGTAGAACATAGTCTGGACGAACACATAAGCTACTATTTTTTTTAAATAGGGTGCGAACGGGTTCGCGGGTAACAGTAAATCCTAGATTTCTTAAATGTACTCTTACCCTTTCATTAAACGGTTTTCCTTCTAACAGATATTTGAGTTTTATTAATTGACAGGGGCTCAAAATGCGTTCCAATACATCGTTCCTGTTGCCATCTCGTTTGCCATTGGTCCAGCCCCTAGAGTACTGGAACGTCTGCGCTGTGACCGTACATACAGTCATGAGCATGAGTAACATTGTTGTGCTCGTCACCATTGTGAGACCTGTAATATAAAATATCACGTAGGTACAATCGGGGAATTTGGCGGTATTTAACTTTTAAAATTGATAGTAATTTGAACGATTCGTAAGCATTTTGACGACAGCTAAAGCTGATTAATAAAAGGATGTAGTTTTTAAACGTACATGTACGAAAAAAGGTCAGTCATTGGTACCTTAACTGTATTCGTTTGCGTAAGTTACGGCTATCTAACCAGTAACCAGACCAATGACTAATTGATTATTGCTAAATATCAAGCTAATGTATCCTATGAGAGTTCAGAATGAAATACATTCTTTAACTCTTTAAAATTCATCTAACTGCTTAAGCAACATGACTATTATTAGGGTAAAATATCACATATTTCAGCTAAAACAACACTGGTTAGTTGTTTTATCGAGACAAGTAGATAAAAATAGATATAAAAAAATGTGTCAATAAATGAACTATAGGGATAACATTACATATCGCAGTTTTCACTAAACATGCGAAGTATCAGATATCAAAGTCACTAATCGTGAGTTTGCTTTCGTGTAACAAGGCTCGTATTGCTTACAATGTGGGCGATGTTAACGTTATTTTTTGGTGGCTTTCCCTTGGATTTATACTGAGGAAACATAACTAAACATACTGTAATTTCAGATTTTTAATAGACATTTATCGATGAAAATAATATTTCTGTGTGGTTATAAATTCAAATCCTTATATTCGACTATTATCGTAGACCATATCTTTCAAAAGCCATGTTCTTGGTTGGAGTGATAAAAATATCCATAAATGAAACTAAATTTACTAATATTTTATAAAAAAAAAATTGAATGTCTTTATATAGACTGAAACACAGTTCTCAGTCATAGTTCATACTAAAGCTTTTATATATTTATTTATCTTTTATGAGATTTATATACTACTTACTTACTAGATACTTATTCTTTTTATAAAACTTAATAAACCTTAACCATTAATTAGGCAAAGTATAAAATGCAGTAAAAAGCTTTTTTTTGTTGTAATTAAAATTGAAACATATAAAACTATCTTAAAAAAATCTGAATAGCTTAGTTTTCCTGAAAACTTATGTATGCTGGGACATACATTGCCAAATTAAGGGTTAACCAATCAGTTTCCCATTTTGAAATGAACGTATTAATTTTAGCTTCTCTTTGTTTAGTCAAAAGAATGATTAATCTAAAAATATACCTTAAGATTTAAAGATTTATCTAAAAATACTGTTACATTTAATAGGGGATGATTACAGGGCTGGTAGTAAATCGAGAAGATAATGAGAAATAGCGTCACGTAACCGTTTGTTTGAACGGAAATATTTTAATCATTTATTTATAATTATTTAATTACCTAAGTGAATATAATTATTTACCTTTAATTCAGAGTTTATTATTTTTTTAATAAAAAAATTAGTTATTATACATTTTTTAATTAAATAAAAAAAACTCTTAGATTTTTTTACACATACCAAAAGTATCAAAATAAATTAACTATTGAACACATAATACAATTACAGCTCAAAACACAGGTACAGTTGGATACGTTGGCGGTATTCCAGTTAAGGGAAAAATGACTAATTATGGGTTAATGGGTGATTAAAAATGAATATTATGATTCCATACGATCATAAAGATTTATCTTTCTATATTACATTATTTAATGTAAGTTTTTATCTTTTTAATTACTTTTTTAATTGACATAGTACCGATTGACATATAAAATAGATTTACTCACCAATTATAGCCAATAATATAACCAATAGTGTACTTCTTATAAAAAGGTAGAAATGCTTCTATTAAAAATAAACAGTAGAAGATTTCTTTTTCACAACACTCTCTTCGGAGGGATGAAAATTGACTACGGCGTTTGTTACTGAATTCAACCCCTTTTATACGCCAGGGGCGCTATACAGTGATCCCGACTTCTAATTAAATACAAAACAGAAAATTAATAGACACGATAATAATATGTTTAACATATAATTATATCACACATATGTATGTAAGCCTACATATAATAGTAATTAAAATAAGATATATAACTCTTGAATATGTTAATTCAAAGGACTGAAGCCATTTTGATAAGGAGTAATTCATCATCAGAGTTTCGCAATGTTAGTTTCATTTAATTATGTATTGTTCTAGTCAGACAGAAAATAAACAAGAGACAATCTCGTCAAGTGATAGATATAGGGCTGGTAAAGTTTAAACACTAGTAAGGTGCCCCTAAAAAAACTAAGTACGTACACAGTGCCCGGGAACTCGGGTACCCACACCCCTGCTGCCAAGGGTGACCATGCTGGATGTATTCTCAGCGTTAAGTTGGAAAAGTTATCTCTACGTTTGAAGCAACGTTTGACCTTTTAAACTTGATCCATTTTATGACTGGGAAAATGATTTTTCACGCTATAAAAGTTCTTAATACTTTGTAGGGTTATTCAGCTTATCTTTATTAAAAAGCTATTTTATCAAAAAAGTACAAGTTATTAAAATCGCAATAAACAATACGCGGTTTTTATGACGCTATTATAGCACGCCCCCCGGACTTACAGTCTGCAACGTGCAGCAAGGCCAGGTGCAACCTGAACTTTAATCTCAAGTTAACTTGAAGTTATTTTTATATGTCGAAAAATATTTAATATTTCACAAATATTATATGTTTGAATGAGAAGCTGTAAAATGATTTGCAGTTTAATTATTAAACCCACATTTATGAAAAAAAAAGTGGTTAAACGTCAGCCGTGACAAACGAGCAAGCAGCCACCTGATTCGCCGAAACACCGAAGCGAATCCATGGACATCTCAATTGTTAATGCGTTGCCTACCTGCACATCGTGCCAGTTGATTTAATTATTTTCGGTTATATTATAGAACTTATACAAATTTTCAAATTATCAAGGTTTCCTAGAATACAAGGCATTAACTGAGAGTTAAATCTTAACGAATAACGGTGGTACTGTTTTTGCGTATTGCGTTTTAGCCGCGAAAATTTCTCGTCGCAACGTGCATTGCCCTATTACTATCCCTTATTATATGAGGTCAGAAACCCTAGCGATGCACTCGGCACTAATTAGTTCCCATTAAATTATGCGTTACCTAAGTTTACGTATGCGAAAGATGCCAAATAAATTTTTTATTAATATTTATTATAATAAAGTTCAATTTCAAATATATTATTTTTGTTTATGTCCTTCATAAATTTTGTTCAATAAATGTACGTTTACGTATGATTATTGAAAGATTCCATATACAATCTTTTTACAGTACAATTCGGCAAACGAGTAACCAGCAGACTGATATCGCTGATTAAAAAAGACTGCTACCTAAACACATCTTTAATAAGTTAAAATATTGAATATGCCTTGATTATCTATAATGGATACAGGAGCTGTACAGAAAAAGAATATTTCCCTTTACAATCCATCATCTTCCCTGTCTCCTCACGTGATACCAATCCCCGTCAACAGATGGCAATAAGTACAGTTGTAGATTTTACGAAAGCTGTCACAAGATGGCAGCATTGTAAATGAATGTTGAACATTGTTGTAATAAAGGTCTAATATTATCTTTTGACTACTCTTACTTTTCGTTTTTTATCTAGAGTGTTTTCAAGATTTTATGTGTTCTATAAAAATTACATATGAATAATTAAGAATGACTGTTAAATTAATTTGCTACTTTGGCGTGTATTTCATTCGTCTGACATTAGCAGCAATAACGAGGAATGATGTACTGATAATGAGATTCATTCAAACCAGTCGTCAATCAGATATTCAGTTCACTCATTCATAAACGTGAACGCGAATCGTGGAAACATGTCTGCCGTTTGTGTATTTTGACGTAAATATTGGCCAAAATATCACTGTGATTGCAAATAATTTGTGTTTCTTCAGTGCTAAGTTGGTTTTATAATGTGTGTGTGATTGTGCTGTGATCCGTTCATATGAGGCTGCTATATAAAACTGGTCCGATGGATTCTCTCAGAAAATGGTTCCGCAAACCAAAGGTACGTCAAAATAACTTAGTTTTTTTTGTTTTAAACTTTTAGTTTACGACTTTGCATTTTGTATTTTGATAAAATACACTGTTCTTTCTATGTTTCATTTGTACTGGGCGCAGGTTTAGTTTTATAACGGTACTCTTTTATAAACTAAATGCCATGATTACTCATTCTTTGTTGTCACATTAACTTGCCCAATGTTTCTATTTTATTTTGGTCTCTATTGTTTTTACGATTGAATAAATTTAAATACAGTTGGACTTCTACTTTTTCATAGTTATATAAAGTGCTATCTAGTTTAAAGTTTTTATTTCGCAATTGCGGAGTTGTTAATGTAAAACAAATTTATGTGGCAGAATTTGTATAAAGAAATGATGATTTTAAAATGCGTAGTTTGTCGTGACCCAACGTTTTAATCATTCCAATGTAAACAAAGTGACCGATTTGTTAATCCACAAACCGGTTTTGTTCTAAAACCTTGGTATATATATGTTGATTTATATTACAAAACTCTTAACAATTTTTAGATGTTTATTGTTTGAGACATTATTTTAATTTTTAAGATATTCTACATAACAGAATATTTGGCTGCATTTTTAGCACTTAAAGTAGCTATACTTTTTATGTAACCTAATTGTACAATACTTAATATGAGTAATATCTCGGAATAATAAAGTACTTGGTCAAGCAACAAGTTATGTTTGCAAACAGTATATCTGTGTCAATCTTTTGCGGTTAATATAAATATTATTTGTAACTTATATATATAGTATAAGTATGAAAATAAACAAGCAGCAAGTTAAGTCGGAGATTACATATCAATGTTGATGACATGATAACCGACAATCTTATCATATTATAAGTTCACTTATTTATAGAAAACATACTAAATACTTGATATAACTTCTTTCTATATACAGACAACAGATTGAATTATCAAACAAAACAACTAATAACTCTTAAGATATCTTATAAATCACTAGGTGTCAACAACACTATGTTTGATATTTATGCTAAATTTAATTGAGATTCGTTTGGCTTCCATCCATCTAGACCAGTCCTTCCCAAAGTGGGCGGTAACACCCCCTTGTGGGCGCTGCACGTCTCAAGGGGGGTGGTAAGAGACCCAGAAAGAAAATAGGGGTGTTGTGTAGAGGCCTGGGGGGTGATTTGTAATTTTATTTAGCTAGGAGGCCTCTTAGACAACGAGTGCATGAGCTCTCGACACTCAACAACTTGTGAACATCAACTAATATGAATTAAATGATTGCTTAAACTCTAATATGGGGGTGTTAAATAAATTATTATTCTCAAAGTGGGAAGTAGACAAAATAAGTTTGGAATCCACTGATTTAGACATTCATATTTAAAATATTAGTAAGATGTAATTCTTTTTGTTGGGTTGATCTCTTATAATTCATTCAATAATTAATTATAAAATTAATATTAATTGCAAATAACAGTTGTTTTTATGAACTTTGACTTTTTTGATATATTGATGATAACCTATTTAAGTTATTAAGTCATTTTTAATCTTAATATGAATTGACAAATAGACGGGAGTCATATTTTCAATTGCATTTTATAAAAGATATTTTTTCTATATTTATTGAGGCCTTAATCCTTTCTTAATATGGTTTGAGTATTGGATCAATACACTAAGAAAATATTTATATACAGTTATCTATCTTTCTAATATTATAATTGTGAAAATTTGGATGGATGTTTGTTACAAGATATCTCCGGAACAGCTCAGCAGATCTTGATGAAACTTGGCACTGCTATAGAACATAGTCTGGAAGAACACATAGGCTATCAGTTATTTTTTTTAATTCAGCGCAGACTGTCGCACGCGACAACTAGTTACCTACGCATATTAATAAAATTGAAGACAGTATGTAATAACAGTAAAAAAAAGTTTATATTTCTGTATATCTGCCTGCAAGGCTTGGACTGATTTTGACAGAACTTTGACACACTTTGGAGAGGTAGCTGATATATGAGGGCATATTATAGCCTTTTTTCTCTGCGCTAATGAAGTCCAAGGCAGTAGTTGTAAGTAAATTTACGACAATGGGCGTTAATGTTTATCATTATTAGGCAAAGATAACCTCATTTATTCAATATTAAATATATCGCTATTAGTTTTTAAGAGCATGTGATCTATAATGCTATTTTATCGCCTTATCGGCCCCGGCTATCTCCGTTCCTTTCCGATACACGCCGTCGATGTACTTCCGTCTCGCTCGATCACTTTCACTTTTTTACCGCTTTCCCAATGAACAGTGAAACTCGGCCGTTCTGCCAAATGTTCGCGAATGTTGCCAAAGTCTTAATAATTTGGTTTTATGCATGATTACTTTTGTCGAGATTTAAAATAGTTTTGTACAAAAATATAAATACACGTAAACTGTCAATATTTAGGGTGCGTTTCAACTACTGAAAGACTAGTACAACAACATATTGCTATCTCTCTCATTTTCTTTTTAAAAATATAGACAACAATATGTTCTAATAAAAGTGCTTCGGCAGCATATTTATTATAGACTATTTATTAGTAGAAAGGTAATTAATTTTAATTATCTAATGTAGACTGTAGTACTATGACGTCATAGAATTAGTGATGCACTTATTCAATTTCTAAAGTTTGAAAGTCTTGATACTCAAAGTTTTAGATTGCAAGATCGTGCTATAGCCGTGTAACACAGCGAGTGTCGAGTCCTGAAGCAGATTCCAATTAACAAATTGTTGGTTTCCCTTCTCTGACAATGGATGGCGAACTCCGAGATTCTTTGTATATATACCTACCCAATGTATATTACAAAGATATATGCGATATAAGGAAGATTGTTCTTTAAATATATGTAAAAAATTTAAAAAAAATTAGGAATAACTGTATCGATAATGTTATGAGAAAAGAGGTTATAACCAAACTGGATTGGATCTTTGGTATCTATTCCAAATGTTCAAGGCAAATGTAGAATATTCTTTCATATATGCAGAGAAATAGGAAAGCGAAGGAAAAAAAATCTTAATAAGTATCCAATGTGTTCTTCCAGACTATGTTTTACTTCTATGCCAAATTTCAGCGAGCTTCATGCAGCTGTTCTGAAGATACATTCAAGCAAACATCCTTTTCATCACATTTATAATATTAGTAAGATTATTTTACAACCTAATAAGGGATTTAAGTCTTAAGATTTTGTTTTAGTAATCTTAGTAATAGTAAACTACGATTTTCTATTTCGTTATAACTCAATTAGGTTAAACATCATCCTGTATACTTGCTCTGATTGGACGTGTATATTATTTGATTACTTATTAATTTAATGTCGCCTCTGTGGGCGTTGTCATTGGGTTATTGAAATTACGTCTGGCGAGGTTTGATTGATGTCCTACTAACCGATTTCAATGAGTGACGTCACCGCAATCACTAAAATATTAGATAAATTAATAATAGGCTTCGAATAGTACTGTCTGAAAATGTATTCGAAAACATCGAGGTGAAATGTTAAAAATTAATAACAAAGCTGTTTGAAGTTAGCTTCCATTATTAATGATATGAAAGAGTGAGACGAAATGATACAAAAAGCCATGTTGTGATAGAGATAGAATATGTCTCTCAGCTGTCATGTTAGTCCATTGGGTAGTTATATTCTGCTAACTTCAGACGTGTGATAAATTATGATATTTTTAATACAATCGATGCATTATCAGTCATGTTTATTGAATACTATAAAGTTGTTAAGATATGGTTTGTTTATAACTACAAAATGGAAATATACTGACACAATAGTTGTAAAACTTTGAGTTGTTATTAACAAACGTATATACGTAGACTTATATAAGATTAATATTACTAATGTGTTAAGTGGAGCGTCGGTGGCTCAGTGGTCAAGCACTTGACTTGCAATCTGCAGGTCCTGGCTTCGAATCCCGCCATGTACCAATGTGTGTTTTTCGATTTACATATGTACATTTATCCGACATTCTTACGGTGAAGGAAAACATCGTGATGCAACCTGCACATATCCGAGAAAAAATTCAAAGATATGTGTGAAGTCAACCAACCCGCAATGGGCCAGCGTGGTTGACTATGACCTAATCACCCTTAACTTAGGGTAGGCTCCGAGCCCCTCGGTGGGGACATATATTGAGCTGATAATGAATGATCATTAATCGTGGGTTTCTATTATAAGACCGAAGTTCCTGATTAAAACATATTATGTGTTTTGTCAAAGATAATATTAGGGATGATGATATGTTTTATACAGAGATTTTGTGTCAGAAACCAACGGTAAATGTTGTAAATATTAGTCACAAAATGTTTAGTCTGTTGACTTTTAAAAGTTGCAACTACCAACGTTTAGAAACATCAATGTATTTTTGTCAATTACAAGTAATAAAAAAAATGTCACTAAAAACAAAGAGTTGATAGTTATTTTGAATCGCTTGCTAAAATTTTCTGGCGCTTTTTTATGAAAAATGCATCTCTGCTTCTTTTTAATTACCTGTTTCATTTGCTTTTTTTAGTATCAACTTGCAGTAGCATTTGATAATAATAACGACCTTCAAATGGAAAAGTCTGTGTCCTATTGAAGATAGATGTGTTTCTTCACACAAAAATTGACTTTATAATCACAGTCAGCCTTATAAAATTATTATTAATCCCTTGCAGCTTGCGGTTCTTTTGCTAGTAAATGGTCGCATTTAATCTAGTCACTTGTAATTATGAAGCGTGTGATTCATAGGAATTGTAATGTCACACTTCGATATAATTGTTTTAATTGACATTTTATACTTTGACTAGATCTAGCCTGCGACTTTGACCGCGCGGATTAAAAAAAATACAGCACGCTTTGTTCTAAAATTATGCCAAATTTTAGTAAGATTCATACAGTCGTTCTGAAGATATTTTCTAACAAACGTTCATTTATACATCCAAACATTCTCATTTATAATATTAGTAAGATTGTAAGAAGCGTCAAGTATTAAGCACTATATTGTAAAGTACATTTTTCATATGCATAGTATGGCCGTGCCTTTATAGTCATCTGTCCTAATAAGTGTCTTATTTCAATATTCGGGAATTATTTTTTAATGTGAAAAAATGTCTACACATATCCACCCTTGTGTAGAGATGGGCTTACGTCTGTTATCACGAGCATTGACTGAATTAGGAACTCTTACAATTAAGGCTATGTTCACACTTTTGTAGTATGTAAGCTAAAAGTCGCCATGCTGTCTACGTCAGTGTGGTGGAATCTGACAATCGTTTATATTAGATACGTATCAATTGTTTACATCATCCTGTAGGTGGGTGACGACACATTGACAGAAGTGTAGAGTAAACATTGATTTGTGTTCGTTGATAGTTGAGAAAAATTTTTAGATCTCTCTGTCTTGAAAAGGAACAAAGAAAAATTTAAATCTGTTAGTAATCTTCTTACTTTATCGTATTAGTAAAAAATGTTGATGTATGAATGTAGATGAAAAAATGTACCAAAAATTTTACCAAGTGACTTTGTCAGCGCGCTATGTAAAAATATCTCGTTAAGTAGCCATCCATATCCATGCATCCGTTCTGGAGATACCATCAAAAAAATATCCATCCATCCATTCAGTCATAAATCCAAAAGAATCGCATTTATAATATCACTAGCTGCTGCGACTCCGTACGCACGGAATTATCTTCTACATCTGTGCAAAATTTTCTTATAAAAGTCCTGCCATTCCGGTGGTATCCATTCATATAAACATTCGAATTTATAATATTAGTAAGATAGTAAGAATTAGTAAGATGTAGTGACGGGTCTGGCTGAATAATAATTATCGATATCGTACTTGTTGTACGTAGTAAATTTTTTGTCGATATTTTTAACACAATAATAATTTTTTTATCATTGAATTCGCGACGCAATAATACAGAGTGAAACCTTTGTTGTAAATGCGTTTACTTTTAAACAACCGGTTGTACGATCAGTGTGCGAATGTAAATGTCGGTTTTCATGTATAAAAACATATTGCTGTACCTTTCATTTTGTTTGACAAAATAGAGAGAACAATGTATTTTTGTTAATATCCATCTGCTGTATGAACCCACGCTAATATAGGGAAAGGTGATTCTCAAGTTCATTCCTCAATTTCATAATATAAACTTGTGTGGCAACCCTGTCTGTTCTGTAGGTACTGTTGCCTTCGCATTTCTTATAGGATTTGTATCAACTGTACATACTTTGAAAGTAAATTAGATGTTAATATAGGGTTGTCTACATTTTTAAACATCAAGTCGATTATCAGTCTTTTGTTTTGTTTTGTTGACGTCATTTGTGTGTTTGTTATCTTTTAAGGTATCAATGCGTGATATCGTATCATTTACCTTATTTTTTTGCGGTCTAGCGATAGTAAGATAGATAAATTATTTGCATTTGTTTTTCTTCTTAATCGATTTCAAATAAGTTTTTAACTCGTCTTAATATTTTCAAATCTATCGTTACTAAGATTTTGAGACGTGAATAGGTGTTAAATATCTAACTGAAAGTTATGTATTCTTTGTCGATTCAACTTTAAACTCCACTTATTATGTTAGTATAATAATAAAAATTAACAAAAATAAACCTCAGAAGAACTCTATTTTCCTTGTATGATGCACTGCAATTCTCTATAATTCATACTATGAGATGTTTCCTTTAGTTAAGAGTTATTAAGTTGCATGCTTAATAATTGTTGGTTTTCTATGACTGTATGCACACTTTGTGCTATGCGTCGACAACACTGACCTCTATTCATGGGCAGGCTATAAACTGTAGTATTTTGTGGCTATTTGATCTTCGCCATTTTGGCGCTAACGTTTGCGGTTTGTGCCTGTGGTGAGGATTCGAACTAATAATAGAGATCCAAGTGTCACGAACTTTGAAGGGAACATTTACTTCGGAACGACGCAAAAGATGTAATTTCTAAGTAATAGCCTATCCATTTATAGAGATTAGTGTCGAAAAATAACATATTGAAAGTAACGTACTCTCGATCACGTGTTACATGGGTACTAGCAATAAAACTATTCCATTTTGATCCTTACAATGAAAAGAGTCACATCTTTTAAGGGTTTTTTTTTTTATATCATAAGGTGGCAAACGAGCGAGCGGCCACCTGTAAATAGCGAAGTGACCGTTGCCCATGACATACGCAATTGCTTATGCGTTGCCTACCTTTAATCGACGGAGGAGAGGATGCATCCTCTCATCCGGAAAGTCCACTTACACTTCCCATTCTTTCCTTATAAGAAAAAGGGTGTGAAGGGAAAGAGGACTAAATTAGGCCTCCGGGACGCACACTCATCAGACGAAACACGGAATTACTTCCACTTGACGCCTGTCTTCTTGTGGTCGTGGTATTTCACCGGGCGAGCCGGGCCAATTCGTGCGAAGATGTTAAAGCGGGCTTTACCACTGTTAAGCCACTGATATAACTCTTCATCCACAGGACGATTTATTTTATTAAAACGTAGATTTTTTGCTTTGTTTGAATAATTAATTACTTTATTAGTAAATGTCGA
This sequence comes from Papilio xuthus, assembly GCF_000836235.2. Lineage (NCBI taxonomy): Eukaryota > Metazoa > Arthropoda > Insecta > Lepidoptera > Papilionidae > Papilio > Papilio xuthus. The sequence continues at coordinate 2,384,280 of NW_013530893.1, read as the reverse complement.
CGATTACAATTTAATAATTTTTCTAATAATAGACGACCGTGACCTTTTTATAATTGCTATTATAAATTCTAGTTATTTTTATATAATACCCTATGTCTATTTTACATAAATATATAGATCAGGAACATCTATATGTAATATTGAATGAATAAAACGAGTTTAAGGAGATGTCACACGTGTGGAATTCTGTGGCTTTCTTAATGTTAGTTAACACTAGAAAGACGGAAAAAACGCCCTACCTTATATATATGTGAGACCGCAGCCAGGTTTCATCTATACCTTCTTGATGGCTGGCAATCCACAACCGTGGCGTTTTAGCGAAACTGCTACGACTTAGTGTCCGCCAAGATGGTATCAATTTAACAAAAGCCGGCAAAGCATCTGCGGTTCTTCTAATATTGCAGATGTCGATAGACGTCAATAACATGTCGGTGTACCAGCTGCTCGTTAGTCCCCTTATAAAAAAATGAGGAAGCGGTTTACGTTGGAATTGTATCATAGTCTCGTATTGTTACATTGTAGCTATCTGTTGAACGCGTGCAAATGTAATGTCATAGAACTGTACGATGATGTCATCTTATTGCTCTATTTGTGTTATGTCAATATATCGAGTGCTGTCTGTCTGTCAATATATTTATTGTATAGTCAGTAAGTCTAATTAGATAGATGATTTATTTGTTGGTTAAGAAGTTTTGAATATGTTGCGTCCCGGAGGCCTAATTTAGTCCTCTTTCCCTTCCCACCTTTTTCTTATAAGGAAAGGATGGGAAGTGGATGTGGACTTTCCGGATGAGAGGATGCATGGAAAGGGAATATATTTTCTTTCGGTGCATCCTCTCCTCCGTCGATTAAAGGTAGGCAACGCATATGCGGTTGCGTATGTCTATGGGCAACGGTCACTTCGCTATATCAGCGATTTCAGGTGGCCGCTCGCTCGTTTGACACCTCACGATATAAAAAAAAATGTTAAAGTATTTTAATTATGCCGACAAAGTAAAGGGTTATTTTTTTAATTTCCACCTCCTCTCTCTGATGAATTATCGTTAGGTTTTAGACTACCCAACCCCCTATACCCAAAATCATTTGTATTCTTACAGTGGAAACTAATAGTTTCCATCATATTCTACTTTTTTCTTAGCCTCCAATCTCTCTTCGTGATGTTTTGTGATTTTTTCGGAATTCTATCGAGCATCACGCTATTAGTAGGGACGATTCTTTAAGTATGTTTTCTAGAGATATATTATAATAAAATCTATTTAATGCTTTAGTACATAGTACTCGTATAATATTTAACTAGGAAGATATTATATATCAAAATAACTATGTTATTAATTTGTATTGATTAAAGGGAGTAAATTGTTGATTAAATATCGAATTATTAGATTGTACGTACACGTGTTTTGTTATCAAATAGCTTACATTGTAATGAACTAAATGTTAATTAAATAACCGCGGGTTTCTGAGATCAAAATCCTCATTTAAAACATATTATTATCTCTGTTTGGATGACAATATTTTTATACAAAGATTTTGGTCTTAAAAATCAACGATGAACAAACGGTTAGATGGATATTTGTTAGAAAGTATCTCCAAAACGGCTACATGGATCTCGCTGAAATTAGTCAAATATGTAGAACATAGTCTGGAAGAACACATAGGCTACTTTTTTTTTAATTCGGCGCGCACGGAGTCGCGACCGGCAATTAGTCTTTATTTAAATAATATGGCAAGTAATGTCACGGTGTAATGAAAAATGTTTCAGTAAAATTTAAAAACATTATTAACAACTTAAAAAAATTAAATCATGTTTTTAATCATTTTAAACATACGCGTTGGTTTAACCCGCATCATTTACCACATTCTCTCATATGTTAGGAATAGGAATTCCTGAACGAGGTACAGTAAGATGCATATTATACTAGCATTTGCCCGCGACTCTTTCAACGTGGAATACGACAATACTAGCCCATAACTTCCTCCAGACTGTTCTTTCTATGCTTAATTTCAACAAGATCTATTGAACCGTTCTGGAGATTTTAACAAGCATCCACCCATGCGTCCAAACGCTCTTATTTTTAATACATACTAGTTAATTTAATTTGCATCATTCTATTATAAATTAAGGTACTTTTCATATAAAAACAATTTCTGCCATATCGTAGGCCATTCCCTGAATTTTAACATACGAATATTGCTTGATCTGGCTAAGACATTTATATACGTCAATATTTGCACATATGTATTATATATGTTGTACACATTAGTCTTGAAGTTCGACATAAGAGAACGATTTTTTCGAATGTTTTATATTGTTAGGAAGAATCCCACACTGTGCACAGTATAGGTGCAACACTAGCCTTATTAAAATATCACCGTTTATGTCCCCTCACTAATCAATCTGACACATGACTTGGTAACGAAAGCGCGCCATTCCCGCCAAATAACTAATAATGTCTAAAAATATTTAAATCATACGTTTTAATTAGCGTTTGAATTTGGATGTAGATAATGATGTTTATAACATATCTATATATACAGTTAATACGTTATGTACAAAGTCATCGATAAAATAATCGCTGTCAAGGTTATAGCAACATAGTAACGTCAGAGCATCCAGTCTTAAATATATTTATAAATAATCCTTGAAAAGGTCTCACGAATTTTAGCTTTATATCAGTTCATGATTTCATTTATAAGTAGACTAGCTGTCGCTCGCGAATCCGTCTCTGCGGTATTTAAAAAAACCCAATAAGTACCTTTGTGTTCTTCCAGGCTATGTTCTACATGTACTAAATTTCAGCGTGACCGTGAAGATACCTTCAAACAAACATTCATCCATCTAAACTTATACATTTATAATATTTGTAAGATTATAAAATGGATAGAAATTAGAAGTAAAAAATTTTTTTGTTGTCCAATTAGCTTGGTTAAGAAATTACGAAGTTTGTAATCTATGGTTGATAAAATTTTCTAAAAATAATTCCTAACACTCTAGTAACTAAGATATTAGAAAGGCCTAGTCTAGGTCTAGACCTGCTTTGAATAATAATGTTAATATAATAATTCTAAAAGATTAGTATTCAACCGCGCGCCAGCACGTAGAGTTATATCTCTGTAGACACGGCGCGGGTGATGAGGAATAACAATATCCCACCAATGCCCTTCTAAAGTTATCAATGCCCGCATGTAATATTATAATGTCTATAAGCTTTATGTTATCCTGGTATACCATTTAATTTTCTATATCACAGGTACGATTTACCGTCGGTTTCTGAGAACGGTATCCCCGTTTAAAACATATTGTTATTTCTAATTTGTCAAAAACAATGGACACAAACCGGGATGACGATATATAGAGATTGGTCTCAGAAACTAACGGTTAGAAGTTCTTTCATTAATGAATTGCTTCTTTGTATATCATAAAGTGGCAAACGAACGAGCGGCCTGAAATCGTTGAAATAGCGAAGCAACTATGGCCCGTAGACATACGCAATTGCATATGTGTTACCTACCTTTAATTCACGAAGGAGGGGATACACAGATAGAAAATAATTACCCTTCCATGCATCCTCTCATCTGGAAAGTCCACTTCCACTTATCATCCTTTCCTTATAAGAAAAAGCGTGGGTAGGGAAAGAGGACTAAATTAAGCCTCCGGGACGCACACTCATCAGACGAAACGCGGAATTGCTTCCACTTGACGCCTGTCTTCTGTGTGGTCGTGGTATTTCACCGGGCGAGCCGGGCCGATTCGTGCGAAGATGTTAAAGCGAGCTCTACCACTGTTGCATTGTCTATGCATGTATATCATATGCTCATAAACATAATATTTTCCGTTCTTATTCGGAATATCGCTTTTTCGCTTCTCTCTTGTATGCTTGTATGAGTCTTTATGTTTGGCTTTGAATTATTTCGGATGTGTATGTAAAATGATTCCATGGTCGATAAGTCTGATATCAGATCGCGCTACCTTGAACGTCTTTTTAAATTCCATTGATTTTTTTTCGTAACATAAATGAATAGCAAACTGGAGAATTCAGATCGCTAACAGGCGCAACTAAACCGAATTTCAATAAACTCGAACAGCGCTTTCCAATCAATCTTCAAATCATCTGTTTGTTTTTTTAAGTACGCTTTTTTAGCTGAAATTCTTTTTAACGCGGATCCTTTTGAGTATCAACACTTTATTAATTACAGCAAGATGTGTTAATCTGCCTATGACTAAGATATCTTTCCTATTTAGCTAAAATTTTACGTATGAACGAGCGGCTGAAAGGATATCGTTTTAATTTGACATAGATGTAGAACATCGGTGGCTCAGGGGTCAAGCACTTGACTTACAATCTGCAGGTCTTGGGTTCGAATCCCGCCATGTACCAATGTGGTTTTCGATTTCCGATTTACATATGTACATTTATACGACGGTCTTACGGTGAAGGAAAACATCGTGATGCAACCTGCACATATCTGAGAAGAAATTCAAAGATATGTGTGAAGTCAACCAACCCGCATTTGGCCACCGTGGTTGACTATGACCTAATCACCCTTAACTCAGGGTAGGCTCCGAGCCCCTCGGTGGGGAAGTATAGTGAGGTGATGATGATGAGATGTAGAACATAGTCTGGAAGAACATATAGACTACTTAATAAGATTTTTATTTAATTAGGCGCGGACTGCGTCGCGAGCGACAGTTAGGACATGAATCTTACTATTATTATAAATGTTTGGATGGGTGTCTGTTTGAAGGTCCGGAAAGGATCAATGGATCTTGATGAAGTTTCGCACAGATGTCGAACATAGTCTGAAAAGCATATTTTTAACACTTGACATAGGCTACTCACTTTATTTTATATCCGCGCGGACGGAGTCACAGGCGACTGCTAGTAAGATCAATAAAAATGTGTACTTTGTCAACATTTTGTAGTGAAAAAAGTATACTTTTAAACCAACAAATAGAACGCACTCTAAAATACGCGGATACGCGTTTAAACCTTCAGTGAGATATGTAAATATTTACACAATAAATATACTATATCATTGTATATTTTAGCACCTCTTAGTATAAGATAGTAAAATGTTCTTAATACGGAAGTACTAAGAATATTTGACACTAAAATACTTCGTGGTTTTTTCATGTAAATTGTAGATAAGTAATATAATATTTCGAAAATATTCGCGTCCCGGAGGCCTAATTTAGTCCTCTTTCCCTTCCCACCCTTTTTTTATAAGGAAAGGATGGGAAGTGTAAGTGGACTTTCCTGTTGAGAGGATGCATGGCAAGGGAAGTTATTTTCTTTCTGTGCATCGTCTCCTCCGTCGATTAAAGGTAGGCAACGCATATGTAATTGCGTATGTCTATGGGCAACGGTCACTTCGCTATTTCAGCGATTTCAGGTGGCCGCTCGCTCGTTTGCCACCTTATGATATATATTCGAAAATACAAAAAAATATGACCAACAAATTTTAGAGGACGTATTTAAAATATAGGTGTCTTTAAGAACATGTTTATAAAACGTTTCTTAAACAGGTATTGTGTTTTACGTAAGGGAAGTTCCCGCAGTTTTCCTTATTTTATAGTACGCTTCGATATTCTTGATCATAGAAGAAGAGAAGAAGTCTTTCAAAACATTTCATTTATATGTACAGATACCAAAACGTTTTTACATTTTATTATCAAAAGTAAAACAACACGATTTTTGTTTGTTTAATAATATTTCTTGTACCAATCCAACTAAGCTCTACGCTGGTCTAGGACATGGTTTACGACAATAGTCGAATGTCGGGATTCGAATCCACGACCTCGTGATTGGAAATCTGTTCCCTTAACCATTAGGCTAGTGATGCTTGATCTATTTAAATATTTTGACAGTCAAATTTGTAGTTAAAATATACTAGAAACGGCTGTTAAATAAACATACAACTTTTCGGGATAGAGATGCCTTGGCTATTTGCCAAGTAGTACGTCTACAGCCAGACTGTTATGGATTTAGAGAACACCGCCTGAAAGTGGGGAAGGTCAAGTACTTCCAGATTACGAAACTTGTTCCCATTTGTTTTAACATCAAAAATGAAAACATCAACATCCAGCTGTTGACTGATATAGCTCATCTAAAAAGGAAGATAAAGATTAATATAATTGCTAGAGGTCGTACTAAGTGAACTTATACTGACCAATTCTTACTAATATTATAAATGCGAATGTTTAGATGGATGGATGTATGTTTGAAGGTATCTCCAGAACGGCTGCATGGATCTCACTGAAATTGGGAATAGATGTGGAACATAGACTGGAAGAATACATAGGCTGCTAGTAAAGTTTTTTTATTAATTCCGCGGGGACAGAGTCGCGGGCGACCGCTAGTTCGTAATATATTATGGAAAATCGGTATTACGAGCATTTTAATCACGAGCATGAATCTTAGAGTTCTTAAAGAGACGAAAAAGGTGTTTCTGGATCGCATAAAATTGTGTTAAAAAAGAAAATCTACTACTCTGCCTACTACTACTACTACTAGTTTTGAGATTCCTTGTGTTTCTTTTTATTTTTACTGTTAATTTGAAATGACGGGGGATATTTTTTTTTGATTGCGAGCTAGAATGATGAGAGTATAATTGGCAATACTGTTGTAACCTGTATTATATAGAAAATCTGGATGACCGAGCTTTGCTCGGTATTTTTTTAAAATTGTGTTTTTTGGAAATTATATTTAAGTACGAATTACTAATAAAATGATGAAATATGAATAATATTTTTCGATCTTACCGATAGAAAAAGTTAAGTTTATGTTTAAATTGATTATCGATAAAATACGAATAAAATGACATTTTCTAAAAATGATACCTAGCTAGATCGATTTATCGCCCCCGAAACCCCCTATATACTAAATTTTATGAAAATCGTTGGAGCCGATTCCGAGATTCCAATTATATTTAAATATACAAGAATTGCTCATTTAAAGATATAAGATATGCACGTGACTTTGGAGACTTTCTGTTGTGTTGACACGTTGTTGCATCTCATAAGTGCAACATCTGCTTTTGATAATGACTCGTATATTTTAAATCAGGGTTAAAGTATCCAAATTAAATTCGTCATTTCTGTTTATAGGGCAAGGTATTTGTGTGAATGCATCACCTTGTATTAAGACGTTCACCCAATACCATTGTCACTTTTGTTCGATTTAAAATAAATTAAATTGCCGTAATAAAAACTACAATAGAATAGTTTGGTGAAAAAATTGTACCCTATTGAATGTTTCTGTGCATTCGATCGCTCTGTTAGTTGTTTAACTTTTGGTTTCTGTGACAAAAATCTATCCGTGTCACAATCATTGTAAAAATGCAGTAGAACAGTTTTTTAAACGGGGATTTTGGTCTCAGAAACATACGATTAGAGAAGTAATAAGTAAGTTACGAAGAAAATCCGACACTGTCGGTGTACTGGCACAACACCACTTACCTTACTTACTAAAATGAACCTTAAACGACCTTACTAAAATGTCGACGTTTATGTCCCCTCACTATTGATTCTGACACTGGACTTTGTAACGAAAGTACGTCATTCGCGCCGAATGATTCTAACTAATACTGTCTAAAAGTAAGAAGTGATAAGAGAAAAAATATTTATAATATATAGTTGTTTATTTTTTGGTATTTGTTAAAAATAATTTAATTAATCCATTTTGTACCAATTCAAACCGAAAGAAGTCTAGATTGGATGTATTTATCTAATATGCTATCAAGATATCACTAGCACTAGATAGGCTAGCAAATGCACGTGACGGATCTACAATTGTTGCAATTGTGAACGTGACAAATAGAATACACAATACACAATTGTAACATAAAATCTTTTTAATATCAGGCCATGTCCCTATTCTAGTACTGTAAGTTTAATCCCGCCACCGCATTACTAATGCCCGCCTTAATCCGATAAAGTATTGGAACATGTTCCGTCATAATCCTATAAAGTATTGGAACATGTTCCGTCATAATCCGTGAAACTATTGGAACATTTCGCTTCATAAATCGAAAGTGTAAGGATGGGATAATTAAGTCTATTAAAAGGCCAACGATTTTCCTAATGTACTTGTAATATTTAATTCAATCACTGGATATTTTGTTAGGGTTCCGTACCTCGAAAGGAACCCTAACAGGAACCCTTATAGGATCACTTTGTTGTCCGTCCGTCCGTCCGTCTGTCAAGACCCTTTTAATTCAGGAACACGTGAAGGTTTTAAGCTGGAATTTATATCAAATAATCAGGTTTACTGTCCCTTGCAGCTGTAAAAAAATCTTTTGAACTAACGCAATCAAATGTATAGCCGCTTATGCCGCAAATATTTGACAATGTCACGAGAATTATTTATATCTACTGGTTTGAACGGAACCCTCAGTGTGCGAGTCCGATTCGCACTTGGCACTTCTTTTTATTGAATATTCTAAAAATTTGTACTACAGACCATGAAATTGGTATTTAATTTACCGCTTTTTCTCTTAATACTCGTTTAATGAAAAGACGCTTTTAGCGGACATCTGCTATTAAGTCGTCTCTTTCGGGTGCCATTTATTTAAACTGGTTTATTTATAATTATATATAAACTTTACAAGTGTATATAAGTTGTTAAGACCAGTCATTTGTTAATTATTTTTATGTATATTTGACGGTCTAGCAACTTCTAACACGTGACCCTTATTTTCTAGTATATTATCTTACTTCTTACTAATATTATAAATGCGAATGTTTTGATGCATGGATGTTTGATCACGAAAACGGCTGTATAGATCTCGTTAAAATTTGGCATAGATATAGAAAATAGTCTGGAAGAACTAAACCTACTACTTTTTAATACCGCTCGGACGGAGTTGCGGGCGACAGCTAATATTAGTATACATGTTGTACTGATTTTACATTCCTTCCTTTGTTTGTTTTAGATATGTAATAGTATATTTATTGCAAGTATCAAGACGTATAATTTATCAATAAAACACTCAATAACTAATGTTAGGAATAAACAACATATTGAAACTCACTTGGCATATCTAGTCTACACTTGTCCTTGACTAGTTTGTCATTATATCCTAAACATTATATTACTAGACTCCATTGTCGCCGTAAACCTTGAATATACAATTGAATTGTTAACCCTTAGTAGCCTAGAGTTTCAATTTTGATACCAATCTTTTAAACCGAATGTTCACATTACTATTAGTTTTTTTTATAGGTTGGCTGTACCTATTTTACTGTTGTATAATATTCTTTCCAACGAAATTAAAAAAAAAACAAATTTTATTATTGTTTTATTTTATCAAGCAAACATAGTAATATTAAAAATAAATCACTTTCGTATGTAAATCAGGCTACTAAGGGTTAATATTTTAATTAACTAACTCATTTATCAAAAAATACCTAGCCACATCTAGGGCAGAAAAGCCAAAAACATATTGCTGTTGGAAAAATAGCCTATAACATGCCCGCGTGCCTAAGCTACCTTCCTGTCAGTCTCGTCAAAATCGGTCGAGCCGTTTCGGAGATTACCTAGAACTAACTCGGCCTTACGGACAGGCTTACAGCCATGCAAACATTTAAATAATTGGTTCTTCAAAAAATCTTCGTACAGTTTCGTTAATTAGGTATTCAATATTATTTAGTAGCTATGTTGCGTATAATCGTCAATAACGCCCTCGATTTAACAATGACTAGCAGATAAAGCTAACAAAAGATGATTCATGAACCCATTTCGCGATATACCGATTCTTTATTGTGTGTGCTCTCAAAAATTTCTCGATCTTTTGTGTTATGTGAATAGTAATTTTGTTAAACTTTTGTCTATGACACAAAAAAATACAATATTTTCCCTTCATATGCGTCCCCACCTTGTCAAGTCTACTTCCTCTTCACGTCATTTCCTTATAAAAAAAGGATGGGATTTGAAAAACGATAATAATTAGGCTTCTACGGTTACTTTTACGGTTTAAAAGCATCGTATAGTTGTGTTCAAATGAGCGAAGAGAAAACTTGCACAAATTGATATTGATGCCGGCGACACGCTGTTTCTGCTATTGGGAGCGTGTCGTCCGGACTGTAGAATGCGCGTTTGATTTACTTTGTCACTTGTACAAGTTAGTATTAACAGTCAAAGTGATACTATATGTATTTTGATTAAAATTGAATAATATTATAGTTTATTCAATAAATATTTTAAGAGGCGTACGAAATGTGTTGTCCCTGAAGAAATAAATAACTAAATACTCTTATTAATGTCTCAAACAGATTTATAGTTTTTTTCCTTCATAAGGTGACGAACAAGAAAACCTGTAATCGGAAAAAAAGCGAAGCAACCTTTGTCTCATAGACATTCGCAATTGCACATGCATTGCTTCCTTTAATCGACGGACGAAGGGTTGCTCCGGAAGAGAATATATCCCTTTCCCAAGCAACAGTTGCAGAGTTGAGATATTTTACAACAGAGTGGAGAGGCTGTCAAGCTCTGGTGGTTTTTCCTGTCTTTTGTATTTTATCTCAACATGTGTAGGCACTATCGATACATTTACATAAATACATGTCGTGATTTCTCCGTTCCTCCGTTCTTTTTTTAAAGACAAAATAACTAATTAATAAAGTAGTCGAGTGAACTGGATCGAAGTAAACATAACACGTATTACGTATGATATTGCGGCGCCGACTCGTCGACCGAATCGTCCTGCCCAAGGACTGTCTGTGCGAAGCTTACTTTACAACCTAATAGCTATATTAAAATTGGATGTATTTTTATTATGAAATAAAATTTTAATTGAATATCAAGTATTAAGTTATTGCCGTATTTGTCTAACTAAATTGAGTTAAAATTGTTTACTTTGTTATTTGAAGGATACGGCTTCAAATAGGGCATGACGTTACGTCGCATTTCACTTTCTATTGGTCTGTGGTGAGCTCTCTCTCAGGGCTTACGGAATTAATTAACTTATTCACAACGCTTTATAATTTGTTCTCAAGCACTACAAGTGGTTATTTTCCATAGAAATGTTATTCTGTCCATTGAGAGAAGTTACGAAAGAACGGTACTTGAATATTCTTGGTATATTTGCTCTGGGTTTGAATAAAGTTCAACTGTAGTAAAACTTATTAGTTTAAAAGATATTTCTTTGGATTAATGCGCTTTACTATGATTAACGGATGCTTTCGATGTATTGAGCAAATTGATAAAAGCAATTTAAATTGCTTACTATTTTGAAATGCTACTACGATTGTTTTAGGATTTGTTGCGTACGTATACGTTGTTTTGTTTTGTCGTCGCTTATTCGCTTTTAAAAAATGATTAAATTGTTTTTTTCTTATTTTTAAATTATGTTTTTTCAGAGAGAGGACCAATCGTTACTGGCTCAGTTCTTTTTTGCGGACGACGCGCTCAACATCATCGCGTCCGAACTGGACTCCTTTGACGGCCGCAAGGATCCAGAGAGATGTTCCACGCTCGTTACACAGCTACGGCTCGCACAGGTAAGAGTCAAAGAAGAATGAATGCGGGTAACGTCTTCGCCAACTCTACCGAGGAGCTTGGCGCTTGCTTAAGCAGAGGGTGACTAGGCCATAGTCAATTACGCTGGCCCAGTGTCTGTTAGGTTCATTACGATGTCTGTGGAACCACCTTCTCTTGTCTCATAGCCCATTAATACTCTCTGTTAGCAAATATTCTATACATATAAAGCAATAAATACTGCATTTTCACTTATTATTCAAATATCAAAGTAATTAATATCCTACGATATATTCTATTTTGTTTTACAATGTAGGATTACCAAGGGACTCCACTGGAGTCACGAAAGTTGACATAACTGTAACTAGTATTCAAAATAGAACTTTATAACCAAGAGTTAAAGTTGAAAATAAGAATGTACGTTGTAAATGGTAATGTTAAGGTTTCATTATTGAGTTTATATGGAAGGGTTATACTTCTGTTATTTGAGTTGCGGATCATTGATAATGGTTCTATAAGGTTGCAGGCGTATGTCATGGGTTGAGTATCGCTTTGTCGATTGTTGCAAGTGTATATTCATGGTTATCAGACTGTGAATGTTGCGTGGTCCAGCGGATAAAGGTCTATGTGACTAAATTAGCAAATGTTTACTTCTCTCCAGTGAAAAAAGGTCTATGTGATTTTTATGACGTAGCTACAAATTAGGATTTGAATGTGAGATTATCTGCGAAGTTATTCAAAGCATCAGTATGCAACTTTTAAAACGTCCACAGACTAAAAATTCTATCCCTAATATTTACATTTACCGTTGGTTTCGTAGCCAAAATTGTCTGTATAAAACATATTGTCATTTTTGTCATAATCTTTGACAGAACAGACATATTATATTTAATAGAAGAAGTTTTGCTCACAGAAACCCACGATTAGTATTTGGTCCCGCGTGTCTAGATATTTCATTCTTTTATATATGTGAACTTGATATCTGACGACCGATAATATTGGAATGACGTAAGAGATATAATTTCCCTGAGTATGCGATTAACGTAGGATTTATTTTATTGGTATTATCGTTGTTATTTTTAATAATTAAGCTAATAGTAGTAAATATATTAAGTCTATTTGTGCACATCTTGTTCGCATTTCGGGATGTCTTATAGACATACAGGATGTTGTTTTACAATATATATTAAAGGCAAATAGTTGTGTTTTCACTGCAGAAACATTATACAAAAATGTACTGTCACTCTCACACTATAAAACAGAGGTAGCGATATGTTTTTGTACATGTTTCACAGTGGAACCTCACGGTAATATGATTGCTTTTGTAAAGAAGTTTCGAATTCCCGCTTAATATGAGAGATGTAAAAAGTTGAGATGCAGGTGCAACATTCCAACGTCATTTGTTCATCCTTAAAGGATATGAAATGTGGCTATGCTTTTCAACATTAGTTTTCATTGGCGAAACATCTGTACGAAATGTTTTTAAACAATATTTAGGCATATCTCGGTTAGAAATCCAATAATAATCTTTTATTATTCAACTAGCTGTCGCCTGCAACTCTATCGTCACTAAATTAAAAATAAATTTAGTGGTCTATGCGTTCTTTTATGCCAAATTTTAGTTAGATCCATGCAGCCGTTCTAGAGATACCTTCTAAAAAATATCTATTCATCCAATCATTCGCATTTATAATATTATTAAGATGTGATTGGACAGTAATTGTCTTGGCACTTGACTGTTCACGCTATAGTAGTGATATATAATCTCTAGTAGAATCTCAGAATGATAGTAATTATGGATGATGTAACAGTACTTAAGAAACAAAGTAAGTATGCCCAGAATCTTTTTTTTTTCCAGAGAGGAATGCTTTACGCATACTCCGCGCCCCGGGAGGGACGCGGTAGTTATGTGGGATTCTCCTCCATAGCGGAGGCATACCCACTAAACCTCTCTGTTCCTCCAACGCATCGGGATGGGACCACGGGCACGCTTTTATGGCATGGCATTAAGATTACCTTTGTATAATCTACACAGTTAAGAAAATTAAAGGGTTATTTAATATCGAACAAAAAATCATATTTTTGGAACATGATGTATTTGCGTTGCTTATATTATAATAAAAAATATATCTTAAATTTCTTGCCTTTCTGTCAGTCTGTACATAAATCTGTGTACCTATTTTGACGGGACTTTTATTTAAAGGAAGTAACTGGCTCTAGTTTTTTTTAATTCTACGCTGACAAAGTCGCTGGCATCCGCTAGTATATTAATATAGATAATCTACATTAAGAAGCTCCCTTAGCGACAATTTATTAATTATGAATATGGCATTTAGATCTTAAGAATTTTATAAATTAAATTGTGAACTCAATATTAACACTCAAATATAAATAATATCAAAGAAATTTTTTCTTTGCCTTTGAAATAAATTTATTACAAAAACGAGTTCACGACACGACAACCGCTTGATTAGGTTTTACAAAGAAAAATGTTGTTTTATTTTAATTAAGACCCTACGGTCACCGACCGTGCCCTCTTTGCTGAACCCATAAAAATGCAAAGCCCACAGGGTCGGTGATCGCAAACCACCTGGCGTCCTTCGAAATGTCAACGACTAAGCGAATTTATATGACGGGTTTTTGATAAAAACTTTTTCATAGCTTGATAATATTTTAACTTTGAAAATAATAAAAATACAAATTGGAAATTGTTGAAATTGTCGTTTCGAGCGAGTAACATGGTCTACTGTTTTGATGGCGCGTGGATCGATCCCGGAGTTCGATTATTTCAATAATTTGTGGCGAAGCAGGCGACATTTGAATAATAAATATGCTTACTCAAGCCTGCGATATACGTTTAGTTTTAACTAAAAAGTCGAACTGATTAGTTAAAACTGAATTCTCTAGATTACAACTGATAAATCTAAAAACAGAGTCGCAGTAGACAGTTTTACAATAATGTTATCTTTGTCAACGAGACTCTTAGAAGCCAAGTATTTTTGTTGTGAAAATTGAGGACTATAAGGTGACTCTTTGTAAAAATCCTTCGTATCTCAAAAAAGCGGTATGCAAAACGTAGTAATGTTTCAAAATTATTTGTTTTGTCATTTATTCGTAAGCCGTAAGGTCATGTCCTCGTTTAAAATGCTTCACCATACTGCTTTATTCTGTTTCGGTTTCCTTTGTTATTAAAATCGATTTGTATAACTTAGTAATACCAATACCTTAATCTTACTAGTATTATAAATGCGAATGTGTGCATGTATGAATGGATGGATGTTTGAAGGTATCTCCAGAACGGTGTCACAGATTTCGCTAAAATTTGGTTTATATGTCGAAGATAGTCTGCAACACTTAGGCTACAAATTAAGTTTATTTTAATCCCGCGCAAACGGAGTCGCGGACAACGGTTAGTTTTAATATAATATTACCGTATCACAAATTAATACGATATAATCCTTGATGCCAAATATGCTTTTGAATTTCGTCCTGTGTTTTAAAAAAGTATAACAGGTTTAAAAACCTGTTCTGCAGTTGCTGAGTTTTTAATGTAATATGTTGGGGAATCAAATCTGCTTAAATAAATATGTATATGCATTTTTAACAACATTTAGAATTGTATATATGTAATTTCCTTAGGTTTTATTACATAATAAATACTACCTAAGGCAATTATAAAAAAGACACTACTTTTTAGAAGCAGCTTATATACTCATCATCATCATCATCAGCTCACTATACGTCTCAATTTAGGGGTTTGGAGCCTACCCTAAGTAATGAGTGACTTGGCCATAGTCAACCACGACGGCCCTGTGCGGTTTGACTTCACACGTATCTGTGAATTTCTTGGCAGATATTCGCACGTTGCATCACGATGTTTTTCTTCACCGTATGGACGTTATAAGGAAAGCAATGGAAGGTATTATTTTGCTTGATTCGTGTAATTAGTTTACTGAAAGTCTTTTCTTTTCTTTTATTTGAAAACAGTAGCGTTATCTTATCGACTATTGTCGCTATGTGTGTGAATCTAGCTACGGTATGGAAATTTACCTACGTTGTATGAGTGTATTGAGTTCGAGACGATTTTGTTTTATATGAGTCACGCCACGCCGAGAGCCCGATTGTGCGCTCTGACGTCATAACATGGTAGTGATGTGCGTGTTATTGATATCGATTGTACGTGAAACTAACTAAAGTTTTTAAATTTGATGGATACGCGATATTATATAGTTGAATAATTGAAGTAAATAATATAAAAAAATCATTAAATTTTTTATTGAACGTAACTTAAAGATTGTATTTTAAATTCATAATTGAAGATTTTGTAGACATTTATATTATTGAGTTACGCAGTCTTTGTTAAAATTGATTATTACGTACTTTAAATATCGATACTATGTTATATGTGTTTATAGATATTTACACGAGTACATCACTAGTTATCGTGACAATCTGAATCGTTTATAAAACATTACACAGTATGTGCACAGATGTTGGTCTGTTACTTTTGTTGCGAAATTACTCAAGACGTGGTTACTTGACTTACAAATATTATAAATGCGAATGTTTAAATGGATGGATGCATGTTTGTTTGAAGATATCTCCGAAACAAATGAACGGCTCTCCCTGAAATTTGGCACAGATGTAGAACATCTTTTGCCCTTTTGGTCCCGGAGGCCCAACCTCCCCCCCCCTTTAATACAGCATGGCAGTGGGATTAAAAGAGAAAGTACCCCAGGGGGGTACCAAAACCCCTGGTTTTGGAGAATCCCCCTCCGCGCGCTTACGCCTGA
>NW_013530893.1:2291538-2367896 GCF_000836235.2 Papilio xuthus | reverse complement strand
GTTTAGACATGCTTGAATATTATTTGTTTGTTATCGAAAGCATTTTTCTTTGTTCTATGACATTGTTCTAAGTATTATTCTGATATTTATTATGAGTTTTTTATGCTTCCGTAATTTAGAGAATATTAGTATAATTATGCTGAGCGTCGGTGGCTCAGTGGTCAAGCACTTGACTTGCAATCTGCAGGTCCTGGGTTCGAATCCCGCCATGTACCAATGTGTTTTTCGATTTACGATTTACATATGTACATTTATCCGACGTTCTAGCGGTGAAGGAAAACATCGTGACGCAACCTGCACATATCTGGGAAGAAATTCAAAGATATGTGTGAAGTCAACCAAACCGCACTTGGCCAGCGTGGTTGACTATAGCCTAATCACCCTTAAATTAGGGTAGGCTCCGAGCTCCTCGGTGGGGACGTATAGTGAGCTGATGATGATGATGTACAGCTCCACTTAGAGTATTATTGACTACTTGGTTGCTCTAACAATTGAATGACTCTGCCGTCGATATCTGAGAACATCTCTGTATAAAACGTTTCGTTATCACTGACTTTGTCTTTGACAAAACAGAGATATCTAAGAGAGTCTTAAACGGAGACTTTGGTCTCAGAAATCCACGATAGGAATGTATTTCAAAGGAAGGAAAACTTATATCTTATGGGAGTCCAAATATCTACGATTAGAATAATGTTATCTCTGATTTTGGGATATTTTGGTTTCAGTAATAGTATGTCTACTTCTTACTACTTTGGGAATCTCTGGCCAAGGTTATAAAAACGTTTGCCACTTCGCCCTCGCCGCGATAATTGCCTTGTTTACATTCACCTGATCGTTTGTAACGAGATTTCCTTACGATTTACCTGTTTTCTAACCGGCTTTTCACAGTTGTTTGTGTGCTAAGAAATTGATTGTGCTTATAAAGAAAATATGTCCCAAATAACTTTGCTAGAATCCTATTAGATTAATATTTAATTTTTTTTAGTACAGCAATAATTGGCAAATAAGTAAGTGGCCATAGAGAAGCGACTGTTGCTCATAGACAACTGTATTTACAGATGCATTGCCTACCTTTAATTGACAGACCAAATAGCACACGTTTCTTTTTATAATATTAACTGGCTACCTGTAACTGTCCGTTTGGAATTTTAAAAATAAACAGAAATATAAGCCTATACAAAATTTTGGCGATGACGTTACGAAAACGATCTCACGAGTGTTTGTGCTAGGCCCTCAAATTTGGTCAGCCGTTTTGGACGATAATAATCATCCATACGTCAATCAATCCATCCGAACATCTGCATATTGTTAAGATCAGTAAGGTAACACTATGATAGTAAACGGATTATTTTTACCTCCTTTCTTATACCAGTAGTACGAGGTCGTTTAGATATCTAGGTATTTGATCTGACAAGTAAAAGTAGACATTTATACCCATTACATCTATACTATCTTTACAGCTATCTGTACGTGATAATAACGCAATAGATAAAGCCACTCTTTAGATAAACATATAATGCAAAATCATGTAATACGTTAAAATCTGCGTTTTCGTAGTTTGCGTTCGATTATAAGGTAATATTTATAAGTACTTGCAGTATAATTTATAATACGGTCTGTAGTCGCTGTTCATTCATTATTTTGAAAATAACACCCTTTTATGCCAAGCTTTCAGAATTAAATACTTTGTGTCTTCTTTAGAGGGAATTTAAATATACAAAAATACTAGATAAGTAGATTTAGTATTATATTGCTATGCTGTTAACCGACTTAATACTCCAAATAGTGTATTAAAGTGGAAATAGTCTCATGTTTTGTTCGTTAAATGAGGTGAGGCGACATAGTTCAATGATTGTCTCTCTATCCTATGTATATAAGTATTAGAATGAACTATATAGCGCAAGAATTAAAAACCGAGCAAGTTGTGTAATTATGGCGATTTTTGATTCCAGGATCGCGTGTTGAATGTAACGAGCCAGATAATGGACGAGGTGCTGGGCGAGGAGCGAGTGGCGCGCGGCTTCCGAGTCAAGTTTCCGGAGGACGTGCTGCAAGACAATCTCGCGGGGCAGCTGTGGTTCGGCGCAGAGGTAAAGATGCTCTATCATACTAAATATCAGTGGTCCAGTATTTCCAGTCGTCATACACGCTCGGTCAGTCTACTGTGGACTCCAGGAGATCCACCAGCACGACTTTACCCTCTGTACTTGGACTATCATTGTTGTACGCTACTCAAGTATAGAGTGAATAGACACTTACTAGAGTAGTAACTAACTAACTTACTATACCCTCACTTCATCACTTAACATCATGTGGCAACGTAGACAAGCGTTAGTTTACTCTTATAATCCTTCTAAGTCAGTTCGTGGCTAACAGAAAATCAGCTTCGAATGCTATCAAAATTAACATGAATTGCATAGTTTGTTGTCACTGTTCCAGTGTTTGGCAGCCGGTTCATCAATAATGAATCGTGAAGAGGAATCAGCTGCAATGCGACCGCTTGCCAAAGCTCTCACCCGTAGTTTGGAGACGGTGCGCTCTCTGCTCCGCGAGCAGTGCCTGCGCTCCAGAGACCTCGCGCTCTCCCCACACGATGATATGCTGCATGAGAGTCTTCGGATATTTGATAGGTAAGACAGAGATAGATTGAGTTTGGTTACGTTTAGCTCGTATACAGGATGTTCCGTAAGCATAATGATGGTAAAATTGTTGTATGGGTTTTAGGACCTAACCATTCAAATACCAGTAAAATCGATCCACCATACAGGAAATTACCCGAAACAAACGCGGCCTTGCGGACAGAATTCTTAAATTGGGTTTTCTGGACACTCCAATTTTATAAATATGTATAAAGTTAATTGTATTTTGATAACATAGTATTGTTTATAGGTTGTTCGCGGAATTCGAACTGTGCTACGTAAGTGCCATGGTGAATGTGAAGACTCCTCACGAGTTCGAGGCGCAGCAACTGATCTGCGTCCTGTTCTCTGAGAGTCTTCGTAGAGCATTGAAACAAGGATTGCTCACACAGGAACAGGTATGTTATACATAAAGACCGAAACATTATAAAGAGTATACGTCTATTCATGTACCATGACAGCTCAAAGTCATGTTCGCCCCACAGCATCTAACACTGTTCAGCGCAGCGACGCGTAAGATGTTCCGAGCTACCAAAATATTTGATAGCCTCTATACAGTGCTATTCAAACTTTATGTTAGCTCGCTTAAATTTGGTTATTGACAAGCCCTCTTCCGCAGAATGTACATGGCACTCACCTGCTAAAAAATGAGTTTGTAGTTAGCACTACAAACTCATTTTTTTTAAATTTATTAGGTCATATAATAGAACAATAGCAATTCTCCAAAATTATGCTTTTATTGTAGTATTAAAGTGTAATTATTTCAATTCCAGGTTGATTCTTACGACCCGGCTCTGATGTTCGCTGTGCCCCGACTGGCCATAGTCAGCGGTCTGCTCATCTACTCCAGTGGACCGCTTAGCATTGATAAACCTCCTGGTATGTCACTTTGTATTACTCTTTTCAAATATGTTGGCGGCCCAACGTCACCTTTGTGCTCAGTACATTGTGCATTGCGCAACAATACGCGCGAAGTTAAGAGCCGCTAAGATATTTGAATACAATTATACTAGCAATCTGCTTACACTTCTTATGTAGAATAGAGTAATTATATATTGTTTATTGCAATGCCTGCTTGTCTATGGTGTCTTTAACATTAGTAAATTCTGGCAACAAATAACATCTGTAGCAAGAATGTGTAGGCTCGCTACAACACCACGACCATACAGATGACAGGCGTCAAGTGGAAGACATTCCACATACACTCTGATGAATGTGTGATCCACATGCCTTTTTTAGACATCTTTCCCTTCCCATCCTCTTCTTAAAAAGAAAGGATGAGAAAGGGAAATGGATTGGACGGAGAAGGGGACGTATATGAAACAGAAATTACCTCTTTTTGTATGTCCTTTCCTCCGTCGATTAAAAGTAGGCAATCCACCTGCAATTGTGGATGTCTATGGACAACGTTCAGATGGCCGCATCTTCGTTTGTCTTAATATTTTTGTTTAATATTTTCAGAAGAAATGTCGGACATGTTCCGTCCGTTCCGTACTTTGCTGCACAAGATCCGCTCCCTGCTGTGGACGCTGGACCGGCGTGAGCTGATGGCGCTGGAGAGACTGCTCTGCACCAACGAGGATATCTCCAACCTGGCAGGACTGGACTTGCCACAGAGTAAGGAAAATTATATGAGACTGCAAAATAGATAAATATGCTAGTAAAAAAACGGGTCTTTGATTTTATCTATATATATAAAAATCAATTGGTGTTCGTTAGTCTCGCTAAAACTCAAGAACTGCTGAACGGATTTATCTTATCTTGGTCTTGAAATGTTCGTGGAGGTCTAGAGAAGGTTTAAAAGGTGAGAAAAATTCGAATAACTGCAGAGAAAATCCTAAGAACCTTTTCTTTTCCCATATAAATGGTTTCTAAATATTTTTATATTCGCGCGGACGGAGTGGCGGGCGACAGCTAGTTTAACTATATTTATCAATTGAAATTTTAATAATATACGTTTAAACGAATTATTTTGCAGGTGTAGAAACACTGACGGACTCAGCTTGCCACTATCCGGACATCGGAGAGTTTGTTTCCAAGTTCTATGCTGACCACGCTCACTGCCGCGACCTCTACGCCACACAGAGGTTTATATCATTATTTACTTTGTTCTTATATATAAGCAGTTGCCAGAGAATTCGTCTGCAGGAATTAAAAAAAAATAGTCTGTCATCCCGGGGATAGTGTATCTTCCCAACAGTGAACGATTTATTCAAATCAGATCAGTAGTTTTAGAGTGAAAATTATGTAATAAAATCCATCCTCTTTATAATATTCATATACTAATATATATGCGAAAGTTTGGATGGATGGATGTTTTTAAAAGGTATCTATAGAACAGCTTCATGGATTCCGAAGAAATTTAGCATAGATTTAGAATATTATCTAGAATAACACATAGACTATTAATTAGGTTTTTCCACGCGGACGGAGACGCGGGCAAGAGCTAGAAAAATAGAGAGAGAGAAAAAATCACAATAACTATTCCAATGACCAAGATCTGATGGCTGAAGAGTGACAGAATCAAATGAAAATTCTTATTTTTCTTTTCTTTTCCAGCTGTAGTGAACCGACAATAACAGATGCCGACTACCTCCCTGATAATATAGAAGTTATGACACCAATCATTGATGGACTGAGACGACTCACTGAGGACCCAGATGACACACAAACTGACGAAGAAACTATTGACTCAAAGAACAACGATCATAGACATTATTCTGACACAACCAGCACTGATACATTCCAGACCAATGATAGCAAAGACCTAGAAAAGTCTAGAAAGACCAGCAGAACAGAAAGCAACGATCTATCTTCATTAAGAAATCTATCGACCAACGGACTAATGATGTTCGATCCTCTAGTTATAAACGCAGTGTCCGCATCCACGTCATCGGAAAATCGACAATTACCAGATAACGATTTAGTCACATCACTAAACGAGCAAGTGACAGAAATAGCTGACAGACTATCATCGATAGCGACAGATATCGATATCCAAGATCATAATCAGATGCATTCGTTATCGACAAACGATGTCCCAACACTATTATCGACGGAGGATTCAGATTTCGGGTTTTCTGGGCCGAGAAATGAGCCTTTAAGTTGTATGCCATCAACTAGTCACGGATATCTGATACCTAATGCTATAAGTCAGGAGCCTGTCGTCCTCGCTTCTTTGTCTCATAACAACTCTGCAGTCTTCAACCAAGAAGACGAAGAAGTGACAGGAGCTATTCTGAACTCTGAAATACCGCTAATAATGCCTGATAATATTGAAGCAGAAATCGTCAACACAAATATTTGTATAGCAAACGCAAATCTATCATCTTTATTACTAACGAACGATGAATTTAGACAAAACTTCGTTGACAATAATGATCTAGATGCAGATAATGCTAGTTTTCATTCTGCAAAAATGACTCTAGATAGAGATGAAAGAGTTAAATTTATGCTAGGCTATGACAGTGAACAGGAATCGCCAGTAGATTCAGGTGTTAGTACAGAAAATACTAGTTTAGACAGATCACCGGATACAGATCAGAGTAAAGACAATTTTATGCAACAGAACAGGGTAATAAAAGATCTGGACGAAGATAGAAGAGAAGATAGAATCGAGAATTATCTAGAAAGATCTTTTTCGAACGACGATAATGTTAAACAAGCTGGACCCTCTAATATAGAAATACATAGAATAAGCTCAGAAGAAGATGGTTTGAATGAAGCTGCAAATGTAAAAGATTTAGATTGGACCAATAAAGAACAGATTTCAAAAGATTCGATAAAAGAATTGAGAAGGAGTTCAGAAGTAAAAAGCGTAGAAGAAAGTAGAAGTTCGACAGCGGCGACGCACAGCGGGAGACAGAGGAAGTCTAGGAAGAGTTCAAAGAATAAAAAGAAGAAAATGTGGCCGCCCGGTATTGTGATATTGGATAATCGGAATACTCAAGCTCAGAATCCTTTGAGACTGAATTTGGACCATATTATGGATGAGAGGTAATATTTTTTTAATTTTCGAACACTCAAATAAAGTTAAAAAAAACACTCCAGAAGTAAAGTAGTAAAAAAATCGGAATTAATGAATAAAATATTTGTTTTTTTTTCACAACTTTCGAAACAAAATTAAAAAAAATCTATGCATATTTTGTTTATTTTTTATTAAAATATTTACAGTTTTGTATTTCTCATAATTTAACAACGTCTAATGAAAATTAATATAATAGTATAGAAGTTGTCACATATGATAGCGGCTCTGAATGTCGTACAAGTCGGTGCGCAGTACACATTGCTTTATCTGTGCACAAGAATGGGGAGGGCATTGCGTAGATCAAGGTCATCCACCAAGATATTTGAAAAGACTTATACCTGCATTAGATATATAAAAAATGTATGTCTGTATGTTTCAGTGGTACATCATGCGGTACATCCGAGTGCGCGGATGACGAGCAAATAGCGTTGGCTCTGCAGGCTCAGGAGTTAGCCGCCAGACAACAGGCCAGAGGGAAGTTCAAGTAAGTACAATGTACATTGCTGGCTTTCTAAATCTGTGATATTTTGACTTAAACTAAAGCAGCAATGAATATGGTAAATTGCTTGTTGAACAAATGGTATCGTAACTGCCTTTGCTTGACGGTAATGGAAGATGCACAGTCAAGGAGCTTTGCAGTGTTCCGTTTACAGAAACATTGCCATGTTTTTTTGATACAAACTCCCCTTATTCTAACAAAATATTTAATTAGGAAGCATGAAGTTGTGCAAACGATGCCATAATTCACAAAACATGAAATAATGGACATTCATTTTAGTTTAAAAATTAATAAGTTATTTTATTTTCCCTTCGAGTCAAAAGTTATTACTATTGCTTACTCATCGTGTTCCAGGTCAAGTGAGGATCTGATCCACCGTCTGTTTGTCTGCATCGCGGGTGTGGCAGACCAGTTGCAGACCAACTTCGCTGCAGACTTGAGGAATATCCTCAAGTCTGTCTTCCTCATGAACCAGACCCCGGATCCGCCGGAAGAGGAACCAGCCACCTGTGACCCCTCAGACAAGGGGAATGCTATAGAATACGAGGTCTCTGAAGATCAGGTTATACAGAATGGTGAGTTTTGTTTTTATATCCGTGGTATAGTAATACTTTAAAGCGTCAATAGCCTAATGGTTAAGGGTATGGATTTCCGATTGCGTGGTTGGGGGTTCGAATCCCGCCATTCGAATATTGTTGTAAACATAAAGCACAAGCATAGAGGTTAGTTGGAATGGTACAAGAAGTGTTAGTAAACTAGGTGTCGCCCGCGACTCCGTTCTTCTAAAAAAAGCTGTATTAATAGCCTCTGTTCTTTCAGACTATGTTCTATATCTATGCAAAATATCATAACAAAGAACCATGAAACCGTTCTGGAGATACCTTCAAACAATCATCCATCCATCCAAACATTCGCATTTATAATATTATTAAGATATAAATATATTTATTCTCCACACGCAGGCAGTTCATTCGACAGCGTGTACTCTGCTGAAGAAGTGTACGCGGACAGCTCGGACTCTTCACCTTCAGAGTCAAGTGCGCGTCTCGCTCGACGTAACACTGTCACTGCGGCGAGAGACAGGGAGATGAGACGTAATTCATTGGATGCAGCCAATTTACAGGCTTCTGTCTCCATTGGTGATTTAACTTATAGGTAAGTTTAAGGGTAAGGGGTTATAGCTGATGTGGAGAGCGTGGAGTTATCGGAGATAAAATTCAGTTTTAAATGATTGGAATAAGGTTTAATTTTATTTTTCATAATTTGTTGGTTTGTTAAATTGCTTGGTCTGGAAAGGACTTGCAATGTAAAATTCAACTTTGTTCCAATTGTGTAAAGCTCAATTTTATTTGAGATAAATCTGTTTTGCTCTCCGTCCAGGTATGTCTGAATGGACCCTTATTTGGCAAAGAAATTAACATAGATGATAAGCAATCTTAAATATTGATCGTCAATTTTAAACGGAAGAAACTTTCAAACTGAACGTATTTGACGTTGTTTTTCAGAGATGAGGAGCGGGGGGCTGGTGCGGGGGGTGCGGTGGGTGCGAGCGCGGGGGGTGCGGGGGGCGTGGAGCGCGCGCCCGAGTGGGTGCCGGACATCGCCGCGCCCGCCTGCATGCGCTGCGCCGCCCACTTCACCGCCTTCCGACGTCGCCATCATTGCAGGAACTGCGGTCAGTATACTATGCTCATGGATACAGAGGTCAAGATATATTGGTGTTTCAACTATGGGACGATGACGTCACCAGTACAAGTGTGCATGATATAGGCTTCTTTTTAAAAACTATGCTGTTGAAGTCTCAGTTTACAGTTCGTAATTACTAACTTACAAATTACAGGTAAAGTATTCTGCGCGTCATGCAGTTCAAACTCCATCCCTCTACCTCGGTACGGTCAGATGAAGCCGGTACGTGTCTGCGAGGAGTGCTACCAGAGCACACGACGTCCCAACACTCCACACACTCACCAACGGTGAGACCACAACATGGCACCAGGTTATAACCCAGATTAACGGTTATAACCCACATAAACGGTTACAATCCAGATTAACGGTTATAACGCAGATTAACAAAGCAACTATAGGTTAAGCACCAGAATACATCAAAGAACAGGTTAAATAGCGACGCAATCACAGGTTAAAATAATCCCAGACTACGTTTTAACAGAGGTTAAATAAATACCATAGTGAAGCAAGAAATGGTTAAATATGAAAAGTTCGAAAAGAATCAACTCTACAGTCGCGGGGTAATGAAAGGGTTAATAGTTTAAAAATGTATATAACCTTTTATTTTCTATTTTTTTTTTTTACAGAAGATTATATGTTAAAAATAAACAATTGAGACTTAAATTAACAGTTATCATAATTTTATGAGTAAAATATTTGATATACATCTCTTTATGAGTGTATAATTCAATTGCATTGTAACTAAAAGAAATAAGATGACTTTCGTGTCATTATTTTGAATAAGGAGCATCTGTTTTTTATAAATTAATATCGAAATTAGAGCTTGCATTAAAATTTGTACCTGATGTTATCGAAAACTATAAATTTGAAAAAAAAATCCACTATTTCTTGTTTGATGTTATAAAAATGTAGATAAAAATATAACATAAACACGCTTTTTAAAATGTATATTCATTATAATATCTGTTGAGTGATGTATTACTTTAATTCAAGGTCTTTTATAATTTAATCCTTACCTTGACTACAATACGTGTACAATAACATGAGATGCGTATATCATACGGAAAGCGACAAAATATTATACCATATTATGTTTACTATTATTTCGAAATGTAATATATTTTGAACACTGTACAGAGCTGTAAGAAATTGGTCAACAGTATAGCAAGCGATAAGGTTATTAAGCATGTTTGTTATCGAGGGTTTCTGACACCAAAATCTCTGTATAAAATATATGTGTCTTTGTTCTGTCTTTCATCTTTGACAAAACAGAGATAACAGTATGTTTTGAACGTGGATTTTGGTCTTAGAAAC
This sequence comes from Papilio xuthus, assembly GCF_000836235.2. Taxonomy (NCBI): domain Eukaryota; kingdom Metazoa; phylum Arthropoda; class Insecta; order Lepidoptera; family Papilionidae; genus Papilio; species Papilio xuthus. The sequence continues at coordinate 2,357,731 of NW_013530893.1, read as the reverse complement.
CCACTTTAGTCAGGTATAGTCAAATAAAGATGACCCGATTAGAGAGTCGTTTGCGAGTTAGTTCTGGCAGAAAATATGTAGAACCTACTTGGGCATAGAAAATGGCGTAAAAGAGAAAAAAACATAACTTACCGGCTACAGTGTGAAAAGGACCTTGTAACACTTTTTGTCGTTGACAGAGTGGCGCTAGTGAGCTTCTATAATTTATTTGACTAATGTAGGTCGAATATCCTTGTTGGTCCAAATATTATATTTTTATACCCCTTTTACCCCCTTGAAATACCCCCCCTTACCCCTTTTGAATGCTAAGTAGCTGTGACGTCACGGAATCTGGTCCCATGTTTTTGTACACGTATTATAAAATTAGTATGTATTGTAATTTTCTTTTCTATATAGACTGTTAAAAATTGCTATATAATGTTTAGTTATGAAGTTACTATCGGTAGCTCTCTAACTGTGGGTTTCTGAGACTAAAATCACTGTATTAAACATATCTCCATCCCTTTCTTTGACAAAACAGAGATAAAAATGTTTTAAAAGGAGGTTTTCGGCTTAGAAACCGAGGGTAAGTAACCCTGGTTTGTATTATTTTCTTTTTTTTTTCAAGAAATTTTATAGACTGATATTTGACCCGATAGCATAAGTCAAATCAAATGATAACTCACTAGCGCCCCTCAGTCAACGTCATAAAAGTGTTACAAGATCCTTATCGTGGTGATTGTTATGTTTTTTCTTTTATGTCATTTTCTATGTCTGTAAAGGCTTTACTTAGATGCTGATCTTACCTCGATAGCGACGCCTCTTATTGGGCCAAATAACCTTGTTTGACTATACTATTGCTATACTTTGATTTCGCGCACAGAGTAAAAATTAAAATATTAGAGAAACTTAGTGACTAAAAAAGATTTTTTATAACCTAAGTTGGAATTGACTTTTTATATAATTCGTTTTTATAATAATTTGACAATTCGTGACTGAAAGGAGTAATGGAATTTGTAATTAACAAATATTTCAAATAATCTTTAACAATAAATAAAATGTATTCAAATGAGACTTTTTTATCGTGGTTTTTTATTGCATAAACACTTTTTTTAATATTGCCATCTCCTTCACTCTCTTTGGGAAAAACAGAGATAGCAAATTCTTGTCCAGGTGTTTATGCAATAAAAGCTCAGTGATGTGAAATATTTGTCCGTTTAATTTAAAGTCTTATTCAAATGTATTCAATATCGTCTCGGTTAAGAACTTGTTTCCTCTCTTATTCACCAAGTTTAAAAAAAATTACATATAGTTCTACCCGGAGATGTATGTAGATATGATTAATTTAATTTCGGCATAGTTTTGATATATTTTTTATCTCGAAAAATCGTTTTTTTAAATCTACACTTTCTTTGTATATTTAAAATTGTTTCTCATACTAATGCTTGCGACACACCGATGGCTAAAGAGAATTTTTAATGTAAAAAACTTTATAAAGATATTTTTTTTTTCGATTTAATTTGGACATTAATATATTAAGCGTTATTTAAAAAAAAATGACTAAAAAATATATTTGCGAATTTGAATTGTTAGTGGACGCGGGTAAAGTGATCTCTTTGCAAAATTAATAAGGTTGAATAATACCGAAAAATTGTTTTTTTTTTAAATTAGTAATTCGAAAGATAGAATATATTTTAAGAATTAAAAAGTTTATATATTTTTAACAATAAAATTTTAATATTAGATTACAATAGAATTAAAAAAAAAACTTTTTAAAAAATTCCATTTTTTTTTTCTTTAATATTAACGGTGTTAGTTGATAGGATTTTTTTAATAATAAGTCTAATGTTATTAATATGAGATGTATGTAAATTTTGTAAAGGTTGTTAGTGTATGTGTTATTCAATTTATTTGTAATCAATTAGCATATGTTATATAGCTTTTTGTATATTATATATAAATAAAATGGTAAATATATCATGAATGCATATTAACTTTCAAGACCACAAAATGTTTGAGTGATATTGCTAAATATTGTTAATATTTTTGATCACATAAAGGAAATGTATTATAGAATATTGGCAGTTTTATTTATAATAAAAGTCGAATTAAAAACAACTCAGTAACCTATGTGTTCATCCAGATTGTTTCTACATTTATGCCTGATTTCATCTAAATCCGTTTAGCTGTTCTGGGGATACTTTCTAACATACATCCATCACTATCTATCCATCCATACATCTAAATTAAATTATTCAAACTTTCGTAAGATATTATAATAAACTTATATAAAAACGGCTAAACACTAGCGTATATTCGTCCGGTATATCATTCACCCCGATGGGCTCAAAACTAGTCGGTGCCGCCACCGGACGAATATACCTCAGTGTTTAGCCGTTTTATATAAGTTTACATCTAAATTTTCACATTTATAATATTAAGTAAGTCTAGTAACCCGGCCTAGCTTTGCTCTATTAAATAATTGGTAGCAAAAAACCATAAACGTGGTTACCAACTGCCATATACCAACCACACCCGTTTGGTTGCTGGCATCCCGCAACAACCACATAGCCATCCATCCACACCACCTGGATGGCTGGCATTTCACAACGGTGCGATTCTCGCGCAATTTCTTGCCTCGCACAGCCGTGTTGTGGAACGGTCTGTCCTCGGCGGTATGTCCAAACCACTACCTTACTACTATTAGGGTACCTTCAAGAAGCGAGCATACCATTTCCTTAAAGGCCGGCAACGCATCTGCGGTTCCTCTGGTGTTGCAGATGTCCATGGGTGTCGTTGATCACTCGGTGTTCCCGCCGCTCGTTTGCCCGCTTCGCTTATTATAAAAAAAAACAATTCAGTTCTCGCAGAATTTGCCACGCGTAGCCGCGTTGTGAAAATGTCTGTCTTCAGCGGTATTTCCAAACCACTACTCTTTCCTTACGCCGCGTTAAGATATGTACGCTTTAAAATAACTCTTCTTTCCTTCGACGAGTGCTCAAAATGACCTGCGCGATAAAAAAGCGTCGCGTTCTCGTGTGTGGGAATTGCATTTGGTCTATTTGAATGCGGATGCGGCCTTAAGGTCCGTCGAGAAGCGATCGTGTCTACAAGGCAACCCATCTGCGTCTGATGTTGCGGATGTCCAAAAGCGGCGATGGTCCTCTTATTCCTACTCCTCTCGCTCGTTTGTCCATTGTCTTAAAAACAATGGTGCTTTCATTAAAAGAAAATATATGGAAACGTTAATAAAGGGCTGACAAAAATACAACAAATTAAAAACACATGACCAGGCTTACTTGTATAGCAAAATTAGAAAAGTAATCAATTTGCATTTTTTCTTAACATAAATAAACGATAAAAGAAATTAGACTATTATATCTACAATAATTCTTTATAATAACATTATAGATTAGAGGTTATATAAAATTCTATTTATTGCTGTCTTTTATCAAACGTACTGGGGAACTGCAGTTCTTTTATTAAGTTACAAAGAAGCTCTCAGGAAGAATTGCACTTCCAATAATTGCATCTTTAGTAACTTTATAGAAAGGTCACTATTTGATGACATCAAAAATTCGTTTAAAATATTAATAAAACTATATAGTTAATAAAAATGGAGTGTCTGTATGTAAAAATATCGAAATAAAATCATTTCGTGCACGTGGTCTATGTGAGTTATTTAAAACGAAAACTCAACTTTTAAAATATTCATCAGTCTGTTCACAAGTCGGTGTTATTTCCGGGTAATCTTCGAAACGGCTGGACCTGACAGAACTTTACTGAAACCGATGTATATTATTCCATAAGCCTCACCAAAAAACGCTTGATTATCTGAAACAAAATAAAAGTAATATTAAAAATTAACATCCTGTAAATAGGCTCATTATCTTCAAATGCCTTTATTAAAGCGTTTTTTTAATTACTACTACGAACTCTATTATTTTTGGTACTAGCTAAAAGAAAATCCAACACTGTTCCAGTGTACTGGCGCAACACTAGCCTTACTAAAATGTCGACATTGATGTCCCATCACTAATAAATCTTTTTTTTTTTTTTTTATAGGAGAAGGGGACAAACGTGCAACGAATCGCCTAATGTTATTTGATCCGACGCCCATGGACATCCGCAGCGCCAGAGGAACCGCAGATGCGTTGCCGGCCTTTAAGGAAGGTGTACGCTCTTTTCTTGAAGGCTCCTAAGTCGTAACTGTTTGGAAATACCGCTGAGGACAGGGTGTTCCACAACGCGGCTGTGCGAGGCAAAAAATTACGCGAAAATCTCGTCGTTGTGGAGTGCCAGCCATCGAGATGGAAGGGATGGAATTTGGCGCTCTGTCGACTCGTACGATCTGACACTTGGTAACGAAATCGCGCCATTCGCGGCGAAGGGTTCTTACTATTAATGTCTAAAATTATTAAACCTTCATCCAAACTTTTAAAACAAAGACCTGAATGTTTATGACAAAAACAATTGCAAGAATGAAATTACATTATTAATATTTAAATGTATCTTGTTTTAATTATGAATATATTATAAAGAGATGCAGTTTACAAGATAAACATTAAAATAACGAGTTTCGTTGTAGACTAGTCTCAAATATGATGCCAGACATGTATTCTTCGAGATATAAATTAAATATACGACTTTAGATCTCGGAGCACTTTCTTTATTACTTCAGCTGGTTTGCGTTGCAAAAACTGTAAACATGCTTGGTGCATATCATATACAACTGGATTCTATTTCACAATTTCTATAAAAGTTTTAAACTCTTCTATTCTTTTTTTAAGTATGAGAAATCTCATGTAAGCGACCTATTTAAGTGATTGTCTTTTACCGTGTGTTTCTGATACCAAACTTTGTATAAAACATATCGTCAACTCTATCATTATCTTCGACCAAACAAATATAGCAATATGTTTTAACTTTGGACTCAGAAACCCAGGGTTACTGTGATAGTAATATGTTATGTAAAGCCTGAATTCTATACAAATAATAAAATTGAAATGTCTTTATGTAGTATGGAAAAAAATCCCTGGACATGATACGATGTACAGTTAAACCTCGATGAGGGAGATTCAGTGACCGATCCGAGGGACGACCTCCATAAGTGAGAAAGTCAGTTAAGAGAGAATCTCCTATCAGCGAGAATATATCGCGATCCCTTAGGACTATCGCTTATCCATGTATTTAGTTTACTTATAACGAAAAACCTATTTTTTTAAATTTAGTCCATCTGTCCACAAGTGTGTCTTGATACGAATAATTGGTTGATTTTGACGAGACCTTTCCAGGGAGGTAGCTAATGTATACGGGATTTTATAGACTCCTTTTTTATTCTGACAAAGTCGCGGACAACAGCTAGTTCTTATATAAAAGTAAATAAATAGGTATAAAGTTCAAAGGCCTTTAAAATACTTTAATTTGAAATTTTTAATAACAAAAAATAATTTTGCTTTAAGTACTTTTACATAAATGTTTTCATTTTCTTCTTTTACACTTAAAATATTAAATTTTATTACTCGTTACACTCCGCCGTTCAAACAGTAAGCTTGAAATTTGTTTAGCTACAAAATTACTTTTATTCAATTACTAAATCTTATTAAAAGCTTTAGAATTAAAAATAGTCGGAGATTTCAGTTGAAAATTTTAGCGTTTTCTGACCGTAATAAAAATTCGTTAATGATATTTCGTAAGAAAAGAATACATTGAGTGTTTTAAGGAATATTAAAATAAATGTTTTTAATTTAAACCGTTCCAAGGATTATAAAAATGCCAATCGAGTTTAAATTAGTATAAAGTAATAATTTCAGATTTTACACACACAGCTTACGCCTGTAACCCTGAGGGGTAGACAGAGACCACGGACCTCAATTAGGCATGGCCAAACGAACCTCCACAATCCATTCGTCATTTTGGAAAACTGAACGTGGCGTGTGGCAAATCTGGTCGCCGCCTTTTTTCTTCCGGCACTTTACACATATCTTTGAAATTTCTTTGCAGGTTGCATCAGCATGTCTCCCTGTAAGATCGTTGGATAAGTGTGCATATGTAAAGCGAAAAACACATTGATAAATGACGGTATACGATCCCAGGATCTGCAGTTTACAAGGAAAGTGCTCTGAAGTCCTGAGCTATCGACGCTCTAGATTTTACACTTTATTTATTTATATTACGTGACATTTTTCGCTACCAATTTTTCTGCACACGTAAAGAAAAAAAAATATAAAAATAACTCGGTTAAAAGCGAATAAATAATGGCTTGCCAGCGCACACAATTCTTGTAACTCTATCAAAGTCAGATTCAATTGTAATCGCTGGGAACATAGACTTTTTATACTAAAATACATATTTTTTGTGCTAGTTTCTTATCTAATAAAAAATAAGACAGCTAAAAGTTCACTTACCTAAGTAAAGTTGTGTTTCAGAATAATGAATCTTGATTTTTTCGAAGTACCTTTCACAATTTTGCTAATTTTGGCAACCTCTTTCGAAATTTCTTCTTAAACCCGTAAATCCGCCATCGTTTAGCTCTTCCGGGTCTTCCATGAAATCTAGAATAAGTAAAGGTTCAAATATTAGGCTTGCCACAGACTAATGCGAAAGAGTACTAGATTCGAAGCAGAACGCAACTCTGGACACAAAAAATATTATTAATTTATACTAATATTATAAAGCGGAAGAGTTTGTTTGTTTAAATGTGCTAATCTCTGGAACTTCTGTTCCGATTTGAAAAATTCTTTTTTTGTTGGATAGTCCATTTATAAAGGAAGACTTTAGGCTATATAACATTACGCTGCGACCAATAGTTTTTTTTTAATTCCGCGCGGACAGAGTGGCGGGCGACAGCTAGTTGTTCATATGTTTATATTCTTACGTCCATTTTCTCGTCTTGCGAAGGATCATTGTTTCCATTAATGAAATTACAAGCTAGGATTCGAGAGCTATAAAATGTAAAGCGGACCTCGTAAACTTACCTTTATAGATAAAAGGGACATTTAAAATTACTATCAATAGTTTTAACTCGAAGTGGAAATAAAGAAAATCTTAACAAAATGTAATGTGACTTACTAACCGTAGGTTTCTGACCAACATCCTAAACATGTTATCTCTGTTTTATCACAAATAGTGAGGGGCAATATAATATGTTTTATACAGAGGTTTTGGGTCTCGAAAACCAACGATTAATATTTTTAAAAATAACATACATGGAAATACAATTTCATCGTATTCATTGCTGAGCCATGGAACAATATGACAATAATCCATGATGTTTCATCATACAGTTAGGCGGTCGTTTAAATAGCCGTAATATTCCGTTTATATGGCTTTACTAATTAATTATTGGATGCTTATAAAAAAGACGTTTAAATAGAAACAAAATATATAAATACAAAGCTTTGAATAAACGTTTTAATTGTAAAAATGAATTGTTTAAAAAGCTTATTAAAGTTTTCTTTTGTCACAGAAGAAGTTAACAGTGTTAAGGTTTCTTTCCACGGTTCACTGAGAACTACGATTGTTTTTTAATTGGTCAGTGGGAAAAAACTACAAGTTCTTGCTTTTGTACTCAAGTAAATACCAGTCTTGTAGAGTTCAAATGACTTTCTCGTTTTTAATGAATATTTTTGTTTTCATATTTAAAAATATTTTAATTACGACTTCGTCGTAGTATAGTCTAAGCGGTATTTTACTGCTTTTCTGTTCCTAATTTCATCTAGTCGGTAACATCCATAAAAAGAGGCAAGCGGCCCCCGAAATTTTCCGAAATAGCGGTAACTTCGCTTACCAAAAACATCCGCATTTGCAAGAATGTTTCCCCTTCCTATGCTATCTTCTGTTTAGTTCACTTCTCCATTCCATCGGTTCCTTTAAGACAAGTTTGGGAACAGGTAGAAGACTATAATTAGGCTTCCGGAACGCACATGGGACGAAACGCGGAATTACTTCCACTTCACGCCTGTCTTCTGTCGTATTGTACCAGTCGAGTCAGAACTCTACCACTGTTAAAATATAAAATACAGCGTCGCTGACAAAGTGCATTCCCTCCGAAGCCATTCCATAACGAACATCAGAAATGCATCAATCACGTGAATTATTGAAAGTTGTTGTCAGTTCAACACATTTTCAAAGTAAGTTATTAAAATGTTTGAGAGCAAAAGCACTTTGTCTAGCCTCGCAGTATACTTTTGTCATTAGTTTGACCTTGGCATTACAATAGATGTCAGGATCAGATCAATATTATGTCTATCAATTAAGTTTTAGGTCTCTGATTATGAAATATTATCTTTCCAGTTTGCTTTACATGATCGTAAACCCTCAAAAGGTTTAAAGGTATTAATTAAGGTATTCGGCAATTTCGGCCGAAGGGTCAGGACATGCGGTTAGATTTATAACTTTCACAATATGTTATGATATGTTATAAACTTGAGTAAACAATGAAAATTATCGAGGTATTTTGAAGTATGTACTACAATTGTGAAGTTTTAGTATTCATTAAAACTGTATTAAAAGGTAAAGTTATTCTTGTTTTAGTTCATTATTTAAATTTCTAAAATACTTTCCTCCTAAATCTCTACTTTAAATAGTTTTAGTTCTAAGAGTTCGAAGAGCGTTGGTGGCTCAGGGGTCAAGTATTTAACTTGCAATCTGCAGGTCCTGGGTTCGAATCCCGTCATGTACCAATGTGTTTTTTGATTTCCGATTTACATATATACTTTATCCGACGTTCTTACGGTATAGGAAAACATGATGCAACCTTCACATCTGAGAAGAAAATCAAAGATATGTGTGAAGTCAACCAACCTGCACTTGGTCAGCGTGGCTGACTATGGCCTAGTCACTCCTAACTTAGGATGGGCTCCGAGCCCCTCAGTAAGGAACGTACAGTGAGCTGATGATGATGTTTAGTTCTAAGGTTTTCAATCTATTTTTTTTAGTATGATCTTCCTAAACAAAAATATGACAAGAAAATATTACTTGAACTGAAACATTGTTTATATGAATATGTACAACTGTAGAAGACTGACACAATATTAAAATACTTACTGTGGGTTTCTGAGACCAATATACCTGTTGTAAACATATTGATATCACTGTTTTGTCAAAGATAATGACAGATTACGATATTAAATAATTCAAACTTTCTTGAGACGTCCACGAAATAATACCAGTCCCATTCACCCTGATGAAGAGCCCCCGATGGGCTCGAAACTAGTCAGTGCCGCCACCGGACGAATATATGTGAGTGTTTAGCCATTTTTATGTCAGTTTAAATTACGATATGTTTTATGCAGATATTTTGATTTCAGAAACCTAATATGGATTATTTTTACTTATTTATCTCATTATCGTTGTCACTTTTAAAGTTAACTGTGAAATTCTGAAATGAAATTGTAAACATTCTTGTCTCTATTTTTCTCAAGTACTAAACGGATGTGAACATTTTGAAACGAACGTTTTAACAATGGAAACACACATTTAGTTTTATTACTAACAATAAACCTTTAGGTCGTTAAATCTGGTTTTAGCTAACGAATAACCCACGCGTTAATACACAGACTTATAACACATAACTTTGAATTAGAGTAAGCTTTAGTTTGTGTTTATAGTACGGTCAATTTAATTGGTCATATTGCACGTTAATGAAATTAAAAATCATAGTAAGATAACCTGTTTATTATCGACTAGTAGCCCGCGACTCCATCCGCTCGGAATTAAAAAAAACTTAATAAGTAGCCTGTGTGTCCTTCCAGACTATTTTCTACATGTATGTCAAACTTCATTGATATTCGTTAAGACGTTTTGACCTTTAAACAAACATCCATCTATCCATCCATCTAAGCATTCGCATTTATAATATTGGTAAGCTTAAAGTGAATTTATCGATACGGAATCAAAACAAAAGTGAATCGATTACATTTATTATAAAAAAAAAATGTTTTTAGTTCGATTTTTTTGGAACATCCTTTTTGCTTGTAATAAAAAAAAACTCACTAACGCAACATTGTAACTACGTTCAATAATCATTAGTACAATAAATATGTAATCGGAATTAAAAAAAAAAAAAAACAATTGTGTCAAAATTTAAAACAAAAAAAAGTATGCAAGATATTACTTAGGTTATTGGATTAATTAAGCTTTAAATGTGACCTATTAAATTAACCCAACTATAGTGTTAATTCAGATACAAATTCAAATTACATGTAATCCTGTTTTCATCCATGGAATTATATAATGTGAATAATCCTGGTTTATACTTTGATTACTTCTTACTAATATTATAAATGCGAATGTTTAGATGGATGGATTTTTGTTAAAAGGTATCTACAGAACAACTGCATAGATTTCACTGAAAAGAACACATAGGCTACTAATTATGTTTTATTTTTTTCCCGCGTTAACGGAGTCGCGGGCGACAGCTAGTATCTAAACAAATAAAAAGATATCAAAAAAGATGTGATAATTTGCTGAGTTCATAATAGTTCACAGTAGAGTCTGATTATAAACTGACGAAGTTTCACTCAGCGAGACTTATTCTTCTAATCGGAAGTGTAAATTAAGGAAAGCATTTAAAATTTAAAAGATTCTTTCGATGGCGATAAAAATGCAAGGATGCAACAAAAACTTTGGTGCCATTTTAAAACTTTTACAGATTACAGTGTTAAAGTCTAAAGAGCTGATGGTAATTAAAATTTAACAGCAACAAAGTGAATCTTCATGAAAGATTAATTAAGCTTTGATATGGTAATAGTCGTTAGAAAAGATTTGATTAAAATACTCTCAGAGTAATCCATATTTAATGGAAAAACAAGACGCTAAAATCACAATATAAGTCATTCAGGAAATCGTTAATAATTTTGAACAGTGGTAGAGCCCGCTTTAACATCTTCGCATGAATTGGCCCGGCTCGCCCGGTGAAATACCACGACCTCACAGAAGACAGGCGTCAAGTGGAAGCTATTCCGCGTTTCGTCTGATGAGTGTGCGTCCCGGAAGCCCCGGAGGAATTGGCTCTGAACCTAATGAAGCGTTTTGAAAAATTCTTTTACTGTTGTGTAGGTACACTATTCCCGGGTGACAAGCTACTCGTATGTTTAAACTAGATATTTTTTTTAAATTTTCACTCGGATGAAGTCAAGAGCAACTGGTGTTTGTTACAAAATTTAATTGACTTAAAAAATAATTAATTTGTCTATAAGTATGTCAAATGGTATGTATTCGTAAGATAATATTAGGTAAGATCTTTATTTATTTATTTATTTATTTATTTATTTATTTATTTATTTATTTATTTATTTATTTATTTATTTATTTATTTATTTATTTATTTATTTATTTATTTATTTATTTATTTATTTATATGTCTATGTATCTCAATATCGATATTCAGAAATCAACTTTTCTTATTTTATTAACCAAAGTAATAATAAAGAATCGTATTACCAAAGTAATAACAAAAAGATATTCCGCCCGACGAGTTTGACGTGAATTTCATTAAAGTTTTCTCATTTCCACCTCACTTATTTACCTATCGTAACCCTTTAACCTAATTGATTTACCTTCCGAAGCTTCATTACTTCAGAGTTATTCAAAACATATTTATTGAAGAGAAAAATTTAATCGTAAATAGATGATTTAGAAATGGACTCTACAGCCTTTCAACTGTATAAATATTGTATTTGGTTTTTATAATTAAGAGACCATAGGTTTATAACAGTCTAGCTATCGCGCTCGACTCCATGCACGCAATTAAATAAACTTAATTAGTAGCCTATGTGTTCGTCCAAACTATGTACTATGTCCATATCTATGCCAAATTTCATTCGTTATCATCCAATAAGACGTGACAATTGATTTCATGAATTCCCACAAGAGGTGGCGAAACATCTTACCATATTCTTAACTCTTCAGACGGCGATATACTTTGAAAAACAATTACAGAGTTTAAAGAAATGGAACTCTTTTTAGCTTTATTATAAAGTACTGGAGCGATAAGAATAAGGCAATTTAGCTCATAGTATGAAACAGCAAACAACGTCCGGAGACAAATGACGGGCGGTACATCAACGTCGCACTGCATCGGGGGAATAGACTTAGAAATAAAATAGAAAAGTATATCGCCATAGCCACAGACACGACGGGTTTTTAAAGTGGTTTTTAAATTTAAAAGTATACGACCTTAACAAACGTTTTGTAAAAAAAGATATATATTTAGTATACGTTTATGCAATATTTTTCACGGCCTTTTATTACAAACACAACACAGATGGGTACATCTTAATACCTTATTTCTTACTTCTTACTAATATTAAAAAAGTGGAAGTTAAAATGTATGGATGGATGGATGTTTCTTAGAAGTTATCTTCAGAACGGCTGCATGGATCTCGCAGAAATTTGGCGTAGCTGTAAAACGTAGCCTGGAAGAACATGTAGGCTACTTATTAAGTTTTTTTTCAATCAAGTGCGGATAGAGTCGCAGGCGACAGCTAGTCTTAGTCGACACCGGACGAAATTTGGTGACAAGCTGATTATTAATAAACAAAACAATGTTAATATTTTAATTTAATTCATAACGAAAAATGAAGGAAATGATAGTTCTGTTTATAGCGTAATAGAAATTTAGGTTACTCGATAAACAAAAACCTTGTATCCTCATTTGTTAACCTATAAATTAATCAATTAGGTTAACAGCTAATAAGATAGAATGTGTTGTGCAAGTTTTCGATGAGCTCTAGAGAACTTTAATGGATTTCGCGTCAAAGTTCCCTGAAAATTTCTGACACGTCTCTAACATTCACCAATTGCCTTATAAGTTGATGCAAATACTAAACTACTTACGAACTTTACTGATTTAGAAATTACAGCTTAATAAACCCTCACATTAATACCATAGGATGCTAATATAAATATTTCAAATACCGAACCGTTGCCCATGGACATACTCAATTGCATATGCGTTACCTACCTTAATCGACGGAGGAGGGAATGCACAGAAAAACAAAAATTTTCCTTCCCATGCATCCTATCATCTGAAATATCCACTTCCACTTCCCAAACTTTCCTTATAAGAAAAACTGTGGAGGAAAAATAGGACTAAAATTAGGCCTCCGGGACTGTCGCTTATTAGACTGTGCGCTGAATTGCTTCCAATTCACGTCTGTCTTCTGTGTGGTCGTGGTATTGTACCGGGCGAGCCGGCTAATAAATTTGAAGTGTCTTTTTCGTGAAATATGACTTTTTTAAACATTATATTTAACCCGATAATGTACACTCAAAGCTATCTTAAAACACCACTCGTTAATAATTTGAAAAAAAATATACGGGAATCTAAACCAACTTTATTTTATAGCCTACCATATTTGTCCTTTATATTGTTATCGTGGATTTAAACGGTACATCAAAACAGGACATATTGGAAAAGTTAGGGATCGACCACAGACATGTCCTATCGTAAGCCGAACATACCGAAAAGCCTTCGATTAATCCCTTTAGGGGCGAAGTTAACAAGGGTTGATTGCTATGTTTTCAACAAATTTAACTTGAGATTACACACGACCGATATTTTGTGTACTATACTTACGTAAACACCCTTGTCACTTAATATGTCACTATTGTATAAACTAGCTGTCGCCCGTGACTCCGTCCGCGTGGAATTAATTAAAATAATTATTAGCCTTTATGTTCTTACAGAATATGTTCTAAGTCAAATTTCAGCGAGATCCATTAAGCCGTTCTGTAGATATTTTCTAATAAACGTCCATCCATACATCTAAACATTCGCATTTATAATATTACTAAGATTATTGAGATGACTAAAAAGAAGACTACAGAAATAGGTATTGATGAATTGTGTGAAATAAGACGAAGGAGAGAGATGGCTTATAAAAATATATGGAAGATTGGTATGCACTGTGCCAACCCTTTTTAGGAAAAGGACCACGATTAAGATATTGACATTAATTGTAACGATATTTTCACAATTAATTAATACAAGAACAATAAACAATTCAAGTCCATTGAAACAATGTTAATTATACCAATACATCGGAGATGTTAACGGAAGAGCAATCAGTAAACAGTTTCGCCTTAATAGATATGTTTATTATTGTACAGCCTACGTAAACATAAATAAACAAATGAACTACGATATACGTAAATGAACAGTCAGATTATTTCGATACAACAAAGGTGTAGCTTATTTAAAAGACCTAATACAATGTGTCCAAACCAAATCTTACTAATAATAGAATGTTTGTTTGTTTGAAAGTATCACCAGAACTGCTAGACAGATTTCTATGAAATTTGGCATACATATATAACGTTTGGAAGGACACTTTGGATATTAATAATGTTTTTTTTAATCCGCGCGGACGGAGTCGCGGGCGACAGCTAGTATTATACTAATATAACGAGTCGAGTGTCATCCGATTCGATTTCTTCCCCGGAGCATCAAAGAGTATATTACATCGCCACAAAACACATATAGTAGAAGTAAGAAATAATATGATAAATTAGTATAAAAACAAATTCGAACCAGACACTACATATTTATTGTTTTTTGCTAAATTATTTCGATCTTTTCAAGTATATTTTAAAATAATTAATAGTTTCATTAATCATTACACATTATTTAGTTAAAGTTACATTTTATATAATGAAATATTAAAATCTTTGTTTTAAAATGCAGCTAATAGATGTCGCTATTCATTAAAACCTCATTCTGTTTTTTTTTAAAAAGTTAGTTTATCACAGCGCAATTAAAACGAAATAGTTCTCAGTGTACAGTGAAGTCTTAAACAAGAAAACTTACTTCCTTTGTCATAAAAGAAAAGTTTAAACTAAGGATGACTTGTATTTTAAAATACTTCAGATAATAAACACTAGCAGTCTCTCGCGACTCCGACCGCGAGGAAAAAAAACCTTATAAGTAGCCTATGTGTTCTTCCAGACTATGTTCTATATGTATGCCAAATTTCAGCGATATTCGTTTAGCCGTGATGGTAACATCTTCAAACAAACATCCATCTATCTATCTATCCATGTAAATATTCGCATTTATATTAGTAAGAAGTAAGATTGTATAATTAATATATAATTTTAGTTTCATTGGATTTTTTAAGCTCTTTATGTATTTTACTTAACAACCACGTCGCGTCGTCTTATGTAAACTAATTTGTCGCGAACGAAACTTTTTAACAACTAATTTGTAACTGACGAAAAGCTTTTAGTTTTATAAAAGAGTTTTGGAAACATGAATTTTATTCATTACTTAATTTCGGTCACGATAACGGGGATATCTAATAAAGTCTCTGAAGTAGACCGGATGAGGTCACAGTTCTTAAATTCCAAAAATAAAAATCAATAATATTTATGACCTTTTTTTCAGAGAGAAATGCATAAAGCATTTATGGGACGCGCTAGTTATGTGGGATTCTCCTCCATATCGGAGGCATACCCACTAGACCTCTCTGTTCCTCCAACGCATACGTGCACGCTTTCGCTCTCCTCCGCGCCCCGATAACATTTATGACCTGAAAGAGGATTTATGTATATCAATTAACGTCTGTTTATTAAAATAATTAAGAAGTTACTTTAATTTCTACTTAACTAAAGACTAAACATTCCTTTAATATCCTTTGGCATGGAAAGACAAATATGCATACTGTGGGTATTTGAATATGCTAGGTAAGTTCACCAAACTATCTCAACTACTAACGCCATCTAGTTCGGTGTAATGCAAACTGCAACTTTAAACGAAATTCTTGGGTCGCTTATTGTCTGAGTTATGTCGAAGACAAAGGCGGTCGGTAAACTTAAGTTATGTCGAAACTGTTATTACATTGTGAATGAATAAATACAGCTGGGTTTTGTCAATGTTAAAGATTCCACATATTATTATTATTATCAACTAGCTGTCGCCCGCGACTCCGTCCACGTGGATATATATAAAACTTGATTAGTGTAGCCCATCCATCCATCTATCCACATCACATCCATCTAAACATTCCCATTTATACTAGTAAGTTAAATAAAAAGCAGCTCTTCAAGGCATAAATTCGAAAAATAAATGATAAATAATATCCTATGTCCGTCTCCTTGCTCTAAGCTCCTCACCAATTTTCAGCCATATCTGTAAAGCCGTTCTTGAGTTATAAATAGTGTAACTAACACGACTTTCTTTTATATATATAGATTAATTAAAGTAAGAACAGCTTTGTATATTCGCCTAGCTGTCGCTCGCCATTTTGTCAGTGCAGAAATTAAAAAAAAGCCTATAACATGCTCATTCTTTTTTGTTGTTGGTGTTTTTTCATCATTCATTACGTCACTTAAGTCCTCTTTTTAGTTGACATTGACACAGTACTAAAGATTAAACTTACTTTAGTTTACAAAAGATAAAGTTCTCTTTATTTGGTTGGAATATTTTTTAGACTTAATATGCCTTTAAGTTCTGATGACTAAATTTCCACTGACGAAACACATGTATAAAAACATATTGTAGTCCGTTTCAAACTCATCGAAAATATAGATATAAATATTGGATGGAATAACGCGGTTATATGAATTTTAATTTGTTTAGTATTTATTAATTTGTTTTTTATAATTATTAGAAATAAATAATTTTAAAAAGTTACAAGGAGAAAGAAAGTAGGGAGATCAATTTAGGGCTTTCGTATATTTTAGGTAACGAAGTCGCGGACGTTAACTTGTATGTACTCATCTTCAGCTCACTATACATCCCCACTGAAGGTCTCGGAGCCTACCCTTAGTTAGGAGTGACTAGGCCATAGTCAACCACGCTGGCCCAATGCGGGTTGGTTGACTTCACATATAATAAATTTCTTCTTAGATATGTGCATGTTGCTTCACGATGTTTTCCTTGACGAAGAAGGTCGGATAAATGTACATATGTTAATCGTAAATCGAAAAACACATTGTAAAAGGGCGGTATTCGAACCAAGGACCTGCAGATTACAATTCAAGTGTTTAACCTCTAGGCCACCGTCGCTATGTAGTAACGTTAACTAGTATATTATATTAGCTTTTAATTACAAATGCTGTTGGAATAACACATTTCATTAATACTCGAAACTATGAATCGCGTCTAATGGCTTTGTTTATCCACTAATTACAGTAATTGTGAACGTACCAAATGTATACAATTAGGGGAATTGCCACTCTGTCTGCTTCATTGTGGGGTGCAAACATTTGCTTAATTATGAACTGATGTTAAATATATGTCTCTTATAAAAATATAAAATCTGACCGAAAAAATGAAATATTCGTTATAACTATATAAGAAATTAACCGTGGGTTTTTGAGACCATAACTGTCGTTTAACTTATTGCTATAATTTATAAATAACTTTGTATAATCGAAACCTTAAGATTTATATGTAGTTATTGCGTTATTTTATGTAAGTGCACTAGACTTGTACTATCCACTTGACAGTTACGACGTCCGCAGGATGTCATAAAGATAAGTTATTCGAAGTTATTAGTCACATAAAATTCGTAGCACGACCTAACATAGATTATACATTAGTTTTATATTTGCCCGACTATGTATTATTCGTCCGGTTATGTATGTATAATATTTTAATTCCACAGTGGTAGAGCGTCGGTGGCTCAGGGGTCAAGCACTTGACTTGCAATCTGCAGGTCCTGGGTTCGAATCCCGCCATGTACCAATGTGTTTTTCGATTTCCGATTTACATATATACATTTATCCGACGTACGACTTACGGTGAAGGAAAACATCGTGATGCGACCTGCACATATCTGAGAAGAAATTCAAAGATATGTGTGAAGTCAACCAACCCGCACTTGGCCAGTGTGGTTGACTATGGCCTAATCACCCTTAACATAGGGTAGGCTCCGAGTCCCTTGATGGGGGACGTATAGTGAGCAAATGATGAAAGTGGTAGATGCCAGCAACAACATCTATTGCACGAATGGATCGACTCAATCGGTTAAATACCACGACCACACAGAAGACAGGCGTCAAGTGGAAACAATCCCGCCTATAGTCTTAATCGTTTGCAAACTATAGGTCTATTTTAAGTCCCCTTTCCTTTCCTACCCTTTCCTCTAAGAAAGTTGGGGTAATAAGATTTTGACAGAGGAGGGTACACATTGGATATACTTTCTCTGTGCGTCCCGTCTTGCATCGATTAAAGGTAGACAACAAATCCGCAATTAATCTTCTCTATGATCAGCAGTTGCTTTGCTATTACGGCAAAGACTATTTCTTGTCTATGCGAATAAAATACTATTCAGGCTTAAAATTAAATTGATAAAAATGTACTTCTTAGTTATGGTTGAATCTTATGATAGAATAACTAGAGCATCACTCTGTTTAACTTCACAAAAGAAATACAATTTTTCCTAGTCTTTTATGAAAATACTTTTCTTTCATTGGACATATGACAAGTAATTTATTTTATTGTAAATCATTGCCAACAGTCGGACAAAATGCCTTGGGCTGGTTCTTTGTTGTGCGGCTTTTGATTTGACGTCGTGATTCTAAGATATCGAATATTCCATGTATTTTTTCACACTTCAACGAAGTTATATTTTGATAACTTTACTATTTTCTATTTCTAAAGGATAATGTAATTAAGTGGTTGAGCTTCCATAATGGATAGATGGATGTTTGTTAGAATGTATCTCCAGAACGGCTGAACGGATCTCGATAAAATTAAGTATACATATAGACCATAGTAGCGCCCGCACAGTTTTAACAGTGGTAGAGCCCGCTTTCCCGGAGTCCTTATTCAGTCCTCTTTCCCTTCCCACCTTTTTTCTTATAAGGAAAGGATGGGAAGTGGAAGTGGACTTTCCGGATGAGAGGATGCATGGAAAGGGAATATATTTTCTTTATGTGCATTCTCTCCTCCGTCGATTAAAGGTAGGCAACGCATATGCAATTGCGTATGTCTATGGGCAACGGTCACTTCGCTATATCAGCGACTTCAGGTGGCCGCTCGCTCGTTTGCCACCTTATAATATAAAAAAAAATAGTGGGAAAAAGCACATAGGTGACTTATTATAATTTTTTAAATCCCCGCAGACGGAGTGGCGGGCGATCGCCAGTAAAGAATAAAAATTAACTTACTTATATAATCTTACTTAGAAAGTAAGTTTATTTGGTCTCTAAACAACTTATAAAGCAAAAGTTGCTTGTAATAAGAAATCCCGTAACTAATTTACCGTGTTCGTGGTGTAACTTTTGTTTTAGTAGCGCTTAACTTAGCGTAGGAAATAGTTATTAACGACCTATTACTTACTTGTTCGTAGCACTTGCTACACCGCACCGTAGCATTTACTACTAATAGCGCTACGGTGCTACGAAGTTACATTTTCTTGGACACCTTGGTAAATAATTTTGAAAATTGATTTATGAGCCTTAAATATTAATAAATATATTTACTGTTTGAGTAAATAGTCTAGACTACTAGACTAGGAAATATTTTCTGTTAATACCAAAGACAATTCTTGCAGTTTAGATTTTTCTTAGCTTAGTAACCGCTATGATGTAATTCCAAAGCAATTCTATTTTATGTGCTATAAAGCCTGCTACAAATGGAAGCATATCGTAACGTTTTATTACAGATGGCATGAGATTTATCCTCTCTTATAAGACGTTACAGTTCGAATCAGTCTAGGTTACTAAAGGTATTTTAAAAAAATGTATAAAATGGATGTCCATATAAAGTTAATATTTTACTAATATTATAAACTAGATGTTGCCCGCAACTCCGTCAGCAGGGAAATAAAAAATATATTAGTAGCCTATGTGTTTTTCAGACTATGTTCTACACCTATGCCAAATTTCATCAAAATCCTTTAAGCCGTTCTACAGATACCTACTAAAAACATTCTCATTTATAATATTAGTAAGATGTGATAGTTTGGATGTCAATATGTTTGTTATTACGTATCTCCAGAACGTCTAAAGGGATGTGACTAAAATTCGGAAAGATGTAGAATACAATCTGAAACAGCACACCGGTTATTTTTTAAATTCTGTGCCGATGATGTTGTAGGCCAGTATGAAATAAATAAAATATTAGTTTTATTTTGCATAGCATAAAATCACAGGAGTCTATTTGCGACACGTAAGGGAATATGTAAATTTTGATTCGATATTGTTATACGTAAGAAAAATTGTAACTCTCGTCTTTACCCTGACAAAGTAAATTGAATGAAGACAAGCATTTTACTTAATGTTTCTCATAGAGTAATATTTGAAGAGATAAAAGAATAAAATTTAATGTGATAAAAGATAAGACGTATAAATATTTATTCGTGTTATTTTTATTGAAAAATGCAAAATCAAAACACAATTAGCTTAAAATAAAATTTACGTTGATATTCAGACACTGATATATGGACAGGATATATACCGTGATATTTTGTGTCTATTTGAGATATAGAAATAACAGTCAGGAACTTCCATAGACGAGTTTAAGTCGAAACAATACAGCTGTCATTTTCAAGCAATGATCTATCCATTTAAAGAGATCAGTGTAATTAGATTATTTGTTTAATATTTTATTGATTAATAGTGGGTTTCTGAAACCAAAACCGTTGTTTATAACATATTGTCATCTCTGTTTTATTAAAGATAATGACAGGGATGACGATATATTTTATGCAGTGATTTAGGTCTCAGAAACCCACTATTATATACATAAATATGTTGTAATAACCATGGCAATATTTAGGCATTTTCCTTCGTTATGAAAGATGGGGCAAATGAGTAGGAAAATCGACACGATCATCGACGTCTTAGGACATCCTTAGAGGAAATTAAGCACGACTTAAGTAAAATTAACTTGTGTACATATTATGTAATTAACTTTACGCAGACAGAGAAAATATCCATTTACAATACAAATTTAATTTTATCATTAAGTGTGTTAATTAATTAAGCAAATGTATTGGGTCTTTGTAAATTAATTGTGAAAATATTTTCCGCTTTAACAGCACTATTCAATTATCGTTTAAAAATAAACACAAATTGAATCACTTGTTTCAATGTAATTAATTTTCACTGTTACATTCGCTTTACAAAATGCCTTCTCATAAGATAATAAAGTAAAAGAAACATTGCCTTTAAATACTTCTAGAGTCTAAGTTAAGGAGCCCTTTAAAGGCGACACTTAGTGGAAATAAACTCTGAGTGAAGCAGTAATTTTTTTTCGACAATAATTACGTTAAAGCGACAGGACCTAATACGAATAATTGCGAGAAAGTTTTCGTAACTTCATTGCCAAAATTGTTGAATTAAAATTTGTACAGATTTGTTGGTGTACCGCACGAAGAGTAAACCAACGAATCTAATACAAATTTGGCATATTTTATAGATCACATTACGAAAGCAAGCGTCGCAAATATTCTTACTAGGCCTTTAGGTTTGTCAGAATTTTATAATTAAATGCAACGCCATCTACTTTTGATTGCTAATACTATGAAATATTACAAAAACAATGTGCATCTTCAAACCCTTAGCAAACTGTCACCATAAAGGGTAATGATACTATGACAAGTTTTCGTCTTAATTAAATGATGGGCGTCTAATGTTTTATTTCAATGGGTAGGAAATTAACTTCCCTGACGTGTGGGTGCGTTTGAGTTGTTGCTTGATATAAGACAATGGATATTTAACTTCAATTACGTTCCTGTGAATGAAATTTTATTAAAATCGATTATACATTAAAATGAATCCGTTTAACTTGCATGGTAAGCATAACTAATGACGCTATTTGCATTTAATCTTATTACGGCCGCTGGGGAAAGCCAATTTAATTAGTCGGGTTAGTTGCATCGGAATTATGTTTATTATTTAATATTTTAAATTTAAATAGAGGTCTTACTACTAAACTAGCTATCATCTGCGACTTCGTCCGCGTGGAAAAACAAAATAAGTAGCCTTTGTGTTCTTCCAGACTATGTTCTACATGTGTGCCAAATTTCATCAAAATCCGTTGAGACATATCTTCAAACATCCATCCATCAATCCAACTAAACTTTCGCATTTATAATATTAGTAAGATAAGATTAAACGTGGATTTCCGTTACCAAAGTTGGAATCCGTATCGTAATGACAACTTAATTTAAAGTTACAAATGTAAATTTTTTAAGTTTTTTTTAAAGTTAATTTCAGCTATTGCTTATTATTTCCCTCCTCTTATGAATTTAAGGTAAATTATAGTTATTAAATGCACATCAACTTCAACGAAATATTCTCGCAAGCAATTTCCGCATTTAGGAAATATCTTTCGCAAGCTGAAGTCTAATTTCCGCTGTTGATAAATTAATTTAATTCAAACAAAAATTTACACTAAGGGATTGTTTCCGTGTCTAAATTAAGTGTGGGATATAACTAATAAATTAATTGATGGAAACGACATTTTTATTTCTTAATAGCAATATTTTAACTTTCTTTACGCAGAAATAAAGGAGATTTTTTAGATATATTTTTTAAATATTTTACAATTTTATATATTATATTTGTTTACTAACAATATTAGATAGCGAAAAAAATATTTTAGTCCCTTTGGTCTTGAAGTGAGCGATAATAAGATCTAGTTAATTACGCGCTGCTATGCAAATTTGCTCTCAGAGTTTTTAATTTAATTACGATCCTCTTCAGTAATTTGAGTAACACATATCATTTGTTCCAAATATAATATTTTTCGATATTACATTGAGCCGATTGAGTTAATAGAAACTAAAATCCGATTTAACCGATTTATTCTCTGAATTCAAATGTTTTTTCCCGTAGGACTGATTAATGATAGGACAGACAGACAATTGTAAAATTAACTTTTCATTACAGGTGAAGTAAATACAAACAGTCCAATTTCATTAACTGTATAGATAGATATAGATATGTTGGGGTTCTGTGGTAAAAGTACTGTAACACTATACAGTAGACATTATTATATGGAATCACCCAGAGCTTATAACTAGGTCATATCAAAATATAAAACACCTTGTATAACTGCGGGCTTCTGAGACCAAAATACAACGGGTAAAATAAATTGTTAACACTGATTTGTTAATGATAGTGACAAGGATGACGAAATGTTTTATACAGAAGTTTTGGTATCAGAAACCAAGAGTAAGTCAGATAAAAAGTGCATTCCAAATATTCAGTCCCTTAGTGTACACATAATGTAAACTTAGTTCCGAACATACAATAAACTCTTATGCCTGTAACACACAACTGCGGATGTCAACCGGAACCGGAAACGAAGTTTTACCTTGTAACATTTCCAATTCGGTTTAAGAAATATATACTATGTATTGTACATAATATTTAAGCTCGGTTAGGCAACGTGTAGGTAACATGTGTAACGTGTTCAGGAGCACGAGTCTGCGGCCAGTTTGCGGCGAACAATATTGTAACTGAATTACTGTTCGCTTTACTTGGAAGGAAAACCGTAATTGAATTTATCCTCTCTTACAAATATCCATTTTGTATTGCTGCCGACTTTACGAATTTATTTGATCTTATTTCCTTATTAAAGATTCATCAATGTTTTATTTCATAAAAGAAAATTAATAAAAAAACCCAACTTCAATTACTACCTTTCGATTAAAAAAATAATTATCAAAGTCGGGGCACTAGGAATGTAATTATATGGCAACATAGATAAACAAAATAAAGACGAATTAATAACCCCCATTCTTTTTGAAGTCGGCTAAAAATTATCATCTACTCACCGTACATCCCCACTGAAGGTCTCGGAGCCTGCCCTAAGTTAGGGGTGACTAGGCCATAGTCAATCACGCCGGCCCAATGCGGTTTGACTTCACACATATCATTGAATTTCTTCGCAGATATGTGCAGGTTGCATCACGATGTTTTCCGTACGTATGTACGTGTGTAAATCGGAAATAGAAAAACACATTGGTACATGGCGGGATTCGATCTCAGGTCCTGCAGATTACAAGTCAAGTGCTTGACTCCTAAGCCACCGATGCTCTATAAAAACTGAAAATATAAAACAAAAATGATTTAATCTCTCTATCGTAGGAAATGATGTATTTCGTCTTTATCATCTAATTAAACTAGCTTAAGCGCGACAGACAGACAGAACAAAAGTGAAAGTCTTTTGTTTTTTTATGTAACTAACTGTTGCTCTCGACAGCGTCTGCGTGGAATTAAATAATTAAGCCTATAATAATAATATCAGCTATCAGTAGAAGTGCAGCCAAAATTGGTCCGGTAGTTTTTTTTTATAACAGAAGGGGCAAACGAGCAGCGGGATCACCGAGGTGTTCAACGACGCCCATGGAAATCAGCAATACCAAAGGAACCGCAGATGCGTTGCCGGCCTTTGAGATAATGATAAGCTCGCTTTTTGAAGGACCCTAAGTCGTAGCGGTTTGAAAATACCGCCGAGAACAGACCATTCCACAACGCTGTTGTGCGAGGCAGGAAGTTTCGCGCAAATCGCACGGTTGTGGATTGCCAGCCATCGAGATGGTGTGGATGGAACCTGGCGATCTGTCCGATGACGGAACTCGGCGGCAGGAATCGTTCCAAACAATTCTTCAGAGCGCTCCCCGTGGTAGATGCGGTAGAAAACGCAGAGGGAACTAACGTCCCTCCGCAGCGCCAGAGTGTCGAGCCGATCAGTAAGAGTTCGAGTTTCGGAAACAATTTGCAATATGTTATTGTATCGGTATTTTTGTAGTGAGAACTCCGAGTAAGAACTTTATTGGACTACTACGTATGTGATAAAACTTTACTCACAGCGAACTCGCGACAAATTTTAAATTAAATCCCAACGTGAAATACGAAGCGAGCGCTCTGATTGCAAACTTTACGAAATATGTGCTTTTACGTTGTTTAAACCATTATTTACATTTCGTGTTTATGTACATTGCATGTATATATTTCCGTTGTACATCCAAAATATTATTTCTATGAAAACATAAATTATGTTGGTATTATTGATATTTACAAAGAGTAAAATTATTATGGTTTTATTGCATAAATAAATGTAACGAATATATGAAAATTTTTATTTTTATTTTATGATTTTTGACAGAATAGGTCTGCAACATTTGTTGAAAAATTCTCATTTGTTTTTATATAAAATATTACGATTAAACAAAAAATAGCACTCTACCTAAATGATAAATTGTATTGAAATTTTGTGCGATTACTGATGCATTCGTAAATAAGCTAAAATTGTCATAAAATTTTAGTAAATAGTAACTAAGTCTTGGGATATTCCAGATAACTATTAAAAAATTGATATCAGTTCTTAGTATTCGAGTAAATATGTACACATAAAGCTCACTACACCTTCGAACTGTTAGTCTGTCCTCGGCCGCATTTCAAAACCATTCCTTCGTCCAAGAAGCGAGCGTATCTCTAACTTAAAGTCAACGCATCTGCATATCTAATGTTGCGGATGTCTACGGGCGACTATGATCTGTTCGGTATTCCTATTATTCGTTTGTTTTTCATAAAAAAGCCTCTTTATAGTTCTTGATAAAGAAAAAAAAAGTGTTCGCGCCTGAGGTGCGGGCAACACTACTATGCGATGCGAACACCGACGCGAACCGACTTGCGGTGTACGAAACGTCACTTGAACTAAGGCATTCTTTTCTTTTTTATAAGAGAAGGGGGCAAACGATCAACGACACCCATGGACATCTGCAACACCAGAGGAACTGCAGATGCATATGCGCGACGAATATTTGTCTTTTGCAACTCTGTATTTACCGCTAATTAAATATTTACACCAACTACTTGTGTTTGGCCTTAACAAATAGTCTGTATTTTTATTAAGTTTTAAAAGCATACAGTATACCAGTGTTTTTCGACTGTAATAATTATATTAAAGAATAATGTTGTCTCTATTTTGTCAAAGAGTATGAAAGGGATGACAATATATATTAATAGAAGTGAGAAATTGTTTGTACAAAGATATTCGATAAATTCAAACAAAAGGACCATTCTATTTGTACCCTGTGACTGGCATTTTCTTTCAAACGCCGTAATAGAATGTTTCCAATATTTTCGTACAAATATTCTTTGCCATTTCATTGTTTGTCGTGTCTACGTTTTTATCCTTGGTGCTGAGGTCACAGAATTTATCACGGGTTCAGATTTAGCAAAACACTTTCGACTTACCTACGTCGTGACTAGAGCATGGTCTTAAATCATGAAAAGAAACATGTATGTATATAAATTCACTCTTATGGCACAACTAATTATTGCCTACGACTCCGTCCGTACGGAATAAAAAAAAGTTTCAGCAAATCCATTCAGCCGTTCTTGAGACACCTTTTAACAAACGGCCATTCATACATCCTAACATTCGCATTTATAATATTAGTAAAATAAAAATACTCCTACTCATCAGTTCGAATTAAAAATACACACATACATTATGTTGTAGTTACTTACTGTAATACCCGATTCCCGAACTCTCGAAATAGTAACTGGCCACTTAATCACTCGGATATCGAAATTGATTAAGAAAAAAGCAAGCCAATTTTTTTTTGATTAATTTGCGCAGAAACCCTCTTCCATTATAACTCGCAGGCCTTAATTATCTTTTTTTTTGTGAAGGCTTCGTTTTATTGACCGGCCTTAACACAAATAGACATGCCAATCCCTTTGAAAGGGTAATTGATTGTACGAGATGAAAACTGAATGATGCCTATAATTGCCATAAAAGCGGAACAACAATTTTTTCTCGCAAAGAAAATTAAAATTTACAATTTCCTATTTATTATTTTTTATAACTTAACTACAAGAGTTCGACGACTTTTATTAAGTAAATAACTGTTTTTTTTTTATAACAAGGGGGCAAACGAGCAGCGGGAACACCGAAGTGTTCAACGACGCCCATGGACATCAGCAATACCAGAGGAACCGCAGATGCGTTGCCGGCCTTTGAGGTGGTGATAGGCTCGCTTTTTTTTATTAAGTAAATAACTGTGTACGCAGAATTAAAAAAACACTTAACTCTAAGTAACTTACTCTCTAACCATACATACTCTATGATGTGTTCTTCCAAGCTTTGCTCTACATCTATGCCAAATTTTTGCGAAATCTATCATCTATCCATCCATCCAAACATCGGCATTCGCATATTACTAAGATAATGTTTTAAAGTATTAGCTTAAAAAATTTTAAATCACGATTGTAGATTTTCTTAACAGAATAAGGAGGTTTTTTTTATCTCTATGCAAAAGCTTTCTATTAGCCTAGTTAACAGTTCGACATTTAAAAAGAACAAGTACAACACTCTCTGTGTAAATAAAGAGTACTTTGTGCATTCAAACGATTTTAAAACAATGGACCACCTGCATTAGCCGCTTCTATTATTCCCTTTTCTCTCTATTTCTGAACGACAGTACTATACAATTGACTCGTTTTTTGTTTCGTTTTTTTAGTGCTCAATTTTATATTGATTTTATTTTGTTGCGGTATCGTAGTTTAATAATGTTCCTTTTATCATATTAATTGGATCGATCATAAATTAAGTTGAAATGTGTATCACGTATTATTAAAAATACATTAATTTCGATTCCTTTGAGGTTTTGGAGATAGGTTAATTATAGTTAACCAGTCGATTAATTATAGTTAGTATGTATAATTAATCGAGATTAAGTTAATGTGAGTGTCGGTGGCTCAGTGGTCAAGCACTTGACTTGCAATCTGCAGGTCCTGGGTTCGAATCCCGCCATGTACCAATGTGTTTTTCGATTTCCGATTTACATATGTACATTTATCCGACGTTCTTACGGTGAAGGAAAACATCGTGATGCAACCTGCACTTATCTGAGAAGTAATTCAAAGATAAGTGTGAAGTCAACCAACCCGCACTTGGCCAGCGTGGTTGACTATGGCCTAATCACCCTTAACTTAGGGTAGGCTCCGAGCCCCTCGGTGGGGACATATAGTGAGCTGATGATGAAGTTAATGTAGCTTTTAGAGTTATTCTAATATACGCACACCTCCAACCATTAACTAATCACAATTTACTAAACTATTTTGTTTATTTCTGTCAACTTTATCTCCCATGTATTTTATAGACCTGTCAACAAATCTAATTTTATTAAGGAAAACTCTCCGACGTTTTTCGTCGACGAAAATAATGTTCTTTTATTATATTAAACGGGAGCATATTTGCAGTTTTGTGCCGCTATAAGGAAAAAAGTAAGTTCATTTAAAATTCTATACAGGACCTGTACCGACACGAAGGGACAAAGAGAAATGTTATGACCCATTTATAAACACCACTAGCTGTCGCCTGCGATTTCGTCCGCGCGGGATTAAAAAAAAACTTAATTAATTAACGACCATATGTGTTCTTGCAGACTATGTTCAGCAAGATCCGTTCAGACGTTCCGGAGATACCTTCTAACATATATCTATCTATCCATCTAAATATTCGCATTTATAATATTAGTAAGATTTATAAAAAAAATGCAAGGGGGCATCAATGGGCCGCCCCGACCCTTATAAGACATTTTGCATTAGTTATTTGAAAATTTTGCAATTTTAAATGTATAATTAGATTCATTGTTCAATATCTCTCAATTTTGCTTTAGTTTTACAAACATTTCTCTCACAGTGACAAATAAAACAAACACAAAACGAATAATTTAAAGAAAGCTCTCAGCTCTCAGATCTGGTTAATCCTCTTCTTTTCTTGCAGACAAGACTAACTGTGTTTTCATTCTATTTTGCATTTAATTTACATTGAGTATACAAATAAGAAAGGCTTTTAAAAGTTATAGTTTTATTTTATTTATTGAATATACCTGTCGCCCACGACACCGTCTGCGTGGAATGAGAAAAAACTTAATTAGTTCCTGGTAATTACCATATAAACCTTCACTAGACCTCCACGAACATTTCAAGATCAAAATAAGCTTAATCCGTTTAATCGTTCTCGAGTTTCATCAAGACTAACGAACAGCAATTGATTTTTATACATAGACTATAGATTCATTTCGCATGTGGTATTTTTCTTTTTAAACTTAAAATAGGGTAAGCTGTTGTGACATGCGGCTAAACAGATTTTGATGGCTGAAATGTCATTTAATAAGCGCGTTTCATAGTGTTTAGGGTTTAAGTGTATGTTATGCCTGTATTTAATTAATGATAATTACTTTTAATGTATTCGTAAATGATCCGTTTTAATTAATGTCACGCTACTACAATGTTACGTCCCACGAAACAATGATGGAATGAAATGGAACACATTAATAAATTAATACCGCTTGTAATGTTCCAATTTAAATGCAAGAATTATTTAATTCGAATTGATTTATTTAATCTCATGCGTATTTTTTAATAGAAATGTAGGTTGCCAGCATTAAGATATTATTTTTTTCTATTTTAAGGGCATTTAATTATCGAATCCATAAATGGTATGTATTTCAAAAATTTTGTATACAAATTAGCATTAAAAATTGGCCGAAAATAACACACACTCTTTTATTTTATATAAATTTTATAAAACCTCCTTTCTCCAAACTCAGCAGGGTAAATTGCGGTTTCTAATGTTTACCGACGCCTCTCGTAGCTTCGGAAACAAGTTGGATGTAGAGATTTCTGTGTCGCAATGTAAACAGACGTGGGCGTTAAACAGTTCACAGGCCTCATTGAGGAGGACAGAGGGGAGAAACAGCTGAGGACTAAAAGACATCGATTAAAGGTGTACAACACTTTTGCAACGGGCTTGGGCAACGGTCGCCTCTTGAATTAGGCAAATAAAGGTGGCCGCTCACTCCTTTGCCGCCTTATAATATAAAGACTTTATTTTATAACACTTTTCTTCTTCAAACAAATCTTACTAATATTATAAATGCAAATGTTTGTTTGAAGGTATCTCCAAATGGCTGAACGGATCTCGATGAAATTTGGCGTACATATAGAACATAGTCTGCAAGAACACATCGTCTACTAATTAAGTTTTTTTTCCGAGCGGAACGAGTCGTGAATGACAGCTAGTTAATATGGAAATGACGCGTCACAATATACTTTTATAGACAAAAAAATCTTTGTACATGTTAGAGTACAAAACAAAATTCGTCGTAAGCTTTTATTGAGAAATAAAATACTTTTTCGAAACTAGTATTATCATGAAATACATATGTTAGATGTTTTAGGATACACAAAGTAACACGACGCTGCTAGTAAATAAGTCAATACATCATTCTCTGTATAAGAAGTAATTCGAAACATTTTATCTGATCCAATTTTCGTCATAAAGAAAAGCTAAAGTGCTGCTTGCGCTACGAATATTATTTTCAGAATACCCTTAAGTAAATATTTTTAACTCGCTGTCGCCCGTGACTCCGTTCGTGAGGAATATAAAAAATTTTGTAGACGTAACAATCAGAGCACAAAGAAAAAATTATTCTCTTTGCTATTTCTATACATTCCGTCCCCTGTCAAATTTACTTCCCCTATCCAGGCGTTTTTTTTTTATCACAAGGTAGAAAGGAGATGACAACTTGATATCTCAACAATGCTCAAGATAATAATTAATTTCTAGCGTAAATATTTTCAGATATTTTTATTTATGAAAATAACACAGCTGTAGCTTATCGATCCTATTAAAGATTGGAATTAGGTCAAATTGTTGCGAGCGTGCGTGAGAAGACTCATAGATACGGATGGAGTGTGTGAAACACGAAACCATGTGCTCTGTGATGAATTTCAAGACTAGAATTTTGTTCTGTACTAGATGTAGCCCGCAAGTCAGTCCGCGCGTAATTGAAATTTAATTAGTAGCTTATGTGTTCTTTCAGACTATGTTCTACATCTGTGCCAAATTTCAACCAAAAAACAAACATCGATCCATCTAAACTTCGCATTTATAATATTAGTAAGATTTTATGATAAATCTAGTGGTGTGTTTCCACGGCTGAAACATCGTACAAAAATTGTTTACGCTGTTTTTTTTTTCAAAGCGAATTTGAATTACAATATATTGTGTAAAATAAGTTAACATTTTATGGTTTTATGGTATTCAATAATAGTCTGCACTTTGATTCACGTCGCGATACACGTACTAATATACTTTGTAGTATTCATCATCATCAGCTCACTATACGTCACCACTGAGGGGCGCAAAGTCTACCCTAAGTGAGGGGTGACTAGGCCATAGTCAACCCGCCCGCCTCCCCCCTTGTTAGCGCCGGTGGCGCCCGCAGTGGGGTTTTAGTCGGTGCAAGCCCGACATAACCACCTTTGTCCCCGCAACGATGGTATGCAAAAGTCATTTCCCCACCATAAAAAAGGCCATAGTCAACCACGCTGGCCCAGTGTGGGTTGACATTACACATATCTTTGAATTTCTTCTCAGATATATGCAGGTTGCATCACGATGTTTTCCTTCAGCGTAAGAACGTCGAATAAATTTACATATGTAAATAGAAAATCGAAAAACACATTGGTACATGGCGGATGCTCTCTTTGTAGTATTATTGCGTTAATACGAAGCACCCAAAAACACGCTAATCTACATTTCATTGTATTTAAAATTATCAATTGAATGAAAAGTTCAAAGTTGGTTTCTTTTCTTAGTATTGGGTGGTCTTGACAACCTTCTAAATAAAAAAAACATAACAGTGTAGTCATTTCATAAACATGTTTTGACAATTTTGTTTATATAACAACTTTGTTGAACGCTTCGAGCTAATGAATGTTTACCTAACCGTAATTCCTCTGCCGTCTCTTGTAATACATATTGCCATCTCTTTCTTTCTCTTTGAAAAATCAGAGACAGCAATATGTTCTAATATAAGTATTTCGCCAGTGGAATTACACGTTAAAGTCAACACGTTCATGGTGTTTACGTAACGGTTATCTTCAAAGTGGAAGAACATCTTTGATCAACGATGCGAAGATTTACCAAATTATATTTTATCATAATTTGTTTTATGTAATTTGACTGAATAAATTTGATACTTGCAAAATAAATGTTCATTGAGTTAGTTAATAATGTCTACTAGTGATGGTGCCATGGTTACATATTTTAGATTTAATAACAGAGTATGTTCTAGATCTGTGCCAAATTTGATCAGGATCCGTTGAGCCGTTCCGGAGATACTTTCTAACTAATATCCAGCCATCTATCCATCTAAACATTCGCATTTATAATATTAGTAAGTTCCTTTAAGGTAAGATAAAATGAAGCTAAAAGGATAGTGGTTATCATATATGACTAAGTCATAAAAGTGAAGTAAAACAACATTGTATTCGAAGCTATGAGGGTTATGTACTTTGTAAATCCAGAACAAACTTTCAAACTCCAGAGATTTAATCTCAAAGTAAAAGACATATTGGTAGATGATTTATAAACAAATTTTCAATTAATTTTTGGCTTTGTACCATCGAAGTTTCAATAGACTTAATTATGAATTTAATTTATACTGTATACAAATGGCAAAGTTAAAAATGTTTAAAATGGGTGTGCCGGCTTTAACATCTTCGCACGAATTGGCCCGGTGAAATACCACAACCACACAGAAGACAGGCGTGAAGTGGAAGCAATTCCGCGTTTCGTCTGATGAGTGTGCGTCCCGGAGGCCCAATTTAGATCTCTTTTCCTTCCCACCCTTTTTCTTGTAAGGAAAGGACGGGAAGTGGAAGTGGACTTTCCGGATGAGAGGATGCATGGAAAGGGAAAATATTTTATTTCTGTGCATCCTCTCCTCCGTCGATCAAAGGTAGGTAACGCATATGCAATTGCGTGTGTCTATGGGCAACGGTCACTTCGCTATTTCAGCGATTTCAGGTGGCCGCTCGCTCGTTTGCCACCTTATAATATAAAAAAAAATGTAATCATAAATCTAGTAGTACTAACAAAGATTTATGTGCTCCTAGTTTTTCTTAACTATTCATGACTCTTTAGACAAATATTTCCTTCACTAAATTGTTGAAGCAGTTTAATCTACAGATATTCACAATTTAACGGAGATAAATAAAAAAGAAAAACATCTTATAAAAAAACATAAAAATTATTAATATTATAATTTCAAATGAGTTCATTCATTATCTATACAAATGTTCAATTCAACGCAACCACGGACTGTCACTGAAATACGTGGTGAAAAATATGTTATTTTATGTCGCTTTATTGAAATTATTTAAAACAATTATTACATTATCTGTGGATTTTTACTTTAAACATATGTTTAGAAAAATATGGACATCCTTATCACTCTTATTGAGAAAACGAAGACAACAATATTAAACAAAACTAGTCGTTTGGCCTTAGAATTCTAGGTTAATCGAAACAATCGAACATCATTACCTGCCCTCTTCATGACTGAGGATCGACACAGTATGTATTACTCTTGAATACATCTCTATTAGCCGTCATAACTGAATTCACCCCCTATATACACATATCCTCTTTCACACAATCTATTTATACTTTATTTCGTCTTCCTCTACCTTTTTTAAACATTATTAGTTAGAATCCTTTGGCACGAATGGTGCGCTTTCGTTACAAAGTCAAGTGTCAGATGTAGTGAGGGGACATAAACGTCGACATTTTAGTAAGGCTAGTGTTGCGCCAGTATACCGGTACAGTGTCGAATTTCTTTTCTAACTCTTTATACTTATTCAATCTCTTTACTATCTTGTTTATGTCAAACGAAATAAGCATAAAAAGGAAGAATACAAAACATTTTATATATACTGTTTAGTATAAGAAAACCTGTAATGTCTAACAGAAAGGGTGAACAAACGAATAGAAGTGGTTCCTGTGAAAACAAATCTCATAGCGTCAATATTGTCCAATTTGCGTTACGTTCCGTTCCCGAGACGTCTTCTATATAAATAAAATACTTAAGTAGCCTTTATTGTATACGATTTATGAATTGTGTTTTTGAACCCCGGGGTAATAAACATACAGCTGAGCAAAGGCCTATCTGTTCTGCATTGCAACGCTTCATTGTAATTTGTTTGTAATTAAAAAAAATACATAGTTAAGAATAGAGTGACAAATAAAATGACGTAAGATTGATCTGAAGGACGAAATCTGGTGCGTCAACCTTACGTGAGTTAGATAAGATGGAGATGATGATAGTTACAGCATACCCCGTCATAGTTTACGGTGAAGGAAAACATCGTGATGCAACCTGCACATATCTGCGTAGAAATTCAAAGATATTTGTGAAGTCAACCAACCCGCACTGGGCCAGCGTGGTTGACCTAGTTGGTCTAGTCACCCCTAACTTAGGGTAGGCTCCGAGCTCCATGGTGGGGACATATAGTGAGCTGATGATGAATACCCCGTTATAATAGTGTCCACATCTCTGTAAAACTTGCAAGCTAAGTTGATTAATGAATAATGAAAATAACATCATTATTTTTATTACATTAATCAACTTTCTTTTGGTGAGTAGAACATTCGTATCTGTCACAAGTCATTACAGCGTTGTATTAGTTCGGGTTACATGAGAATTCTTTTCTGCGTTGTATAACTTCGGAGTATCATATTTTAATGTGGGTAAAAGAAAACATCCAACTGGAATGGAAATAAAAATTAAAGATAGTGTAATTCTTTATTTCGTTACAACAACTACATTTTTTTTAAATTTTATTATTAAATAGCGGTCGCCAGCTTCAACATGGCGGAATTAAAAAAAAAGTAGTCCTATTTAAATGCCTTTTTAAACAAACGTTGCCTTGCGGACAGACAGACAGGCAAAAAATTTAATAACAATCGTACGAAACATTTTTTTTTTCAAAATTACATACAGGCACTCCAATTTTCATAAATTCGTAAATAGATGTACAGATTAAATTATTCAAACTTTCGTGAGACATTATACTAAACTGATATATAAACACGGCTAAACACTCACTTATATACGTCCGGTGGCGGCACCGACTAGTTTCGAGCCCATCGGGGGCCCTTCATCAGGATGAGTCGGTGCCGCCACCGGACGTATATACGTGAGTGTTTAGCCGTGTTTATATATCAGTTTAGATGTACAGATTAGTAATGAACAAACAGCTACCGAAATTCGCCAAAATAGCGAATCGACTGCTGCCCAAATCAACTTTCTCTACGCATCCTTTTCTTATAAAACGGTTAGGAAAGGAGAGAGGACTAAAAGCCAGCGGCACAATCACTAATCAAACGATAGGTGCAGAAAACGCCCCCAGATCGCTTTCTGTCGATAACTATAACTGAATCAGCATCACGTCACGTAGCGTGTTATCTAAAATAACCAGCGGGTATAAAGTTTGAATCGCATTATATATATTTAAATATTATGTTCTAATATTTCTATACATATTTATAAATAAATCATTAACAGATTCATCTCTCATACAAATGAATTCATCCGTAGTCACACAAACTGGACGCACACCGTCAAAATGTTCAGTATCGTATGCGATGTTCAATTGTTTCACTTCGCGTAAAATTTCTCTCAGACACGCGCACTGCCACGGATTGTTACCAAACGAAATATATGTCAAATATAATTTTGTAGACATTTTTAATAATTGATTTTCATATAAGAAAGTGATATTATTATTTGAAAAATTGAATGTATGTAAGGCGCTACTATCGAATGCTCTTTGTGGAATATTTCTTAAGAAATTATTAGAGATATCAAGATGTCTTAAATTGTAAATATTTCTTTGAAACATATCATGAGTTATATATCTTAATCTGTTATTACTTAAATCAAGTGTTTTCAGATCTGTTAGTTTTGAAAATGCACGTATATGAATGTATTCAAGAAGATTATTTGACATATTAAATACTTGGACTGCAATCAAATTATCAAACGACCAAGATTTACTTATAGATGTTATTTCATTCTGTGATATATCCAAATCGAGTAACGTCCTCATATTTGAGTTGAATAGAACATTTGGAAACTCTTTAATATAACATTTTCTCATAATCAATAAAGTCAACTTTGTTGTTTTTGTTAAAAAATTAACTCTAGACATATTATTTCCTGATAAATTTAACTGTATTAAATCGGGTAATACATTGTAATCTAAATTATCACCAATTAGATAATTATCAGTCAAATCTAATTGGAATAAATAAGGAAATATGTTTATTACATTTGACTTTATAGTTTTTAAATAATTACCATTTAAATATAATTTCTTTAGTTCGGTATTATTAAATATACCAGCAGGTAAATCTGTCAGTAAGTTATGTGACAAATTTAATTCATTCAAACGTGTATTCATTTCGAACAACCCTAATGATAAATTTGTCAATTTATTTACCGATAAATCGAGTATCCTAAAAAACCTTACTGTACGGAACGCATCCAATTCTATATTTGATATTTGGCAACCTTTTAAAACTATTTGAACAACATCTTGTTTCTTATATAAATCCTCTTCTGTTAATACATTGTTATTTTCTGTTGAGGTACATGATAAATATGTCCAAAGACTATCTTCATAGTAACAGGACATTTTGGCATTTGTTGTAACAAATAGAGATGTCCATATTACAATTGACAGTATTAGTATATTCATATTAATCTGAAAAGAAAAGGAAACATTGTAAATGTTATGCGACAATTTGTTTTATAAGAGAAGGGGGCAAACGAGCAGCGGGAACACCAATGTGTTCAACGACGCCCATGGACATCAGCAATACCAGAGGAACCGCAGATGCATTGCCGGCCTTTAAGATAATGATACGCTTACCATCTCAAAGGCATTGCATTAGTCAAGATTTTGCAAAATATTAATTACATTTTGAAATCTTACTAATCTTGCTAATATTATAAATGCGAATATTTAGATGAACGGATCTTGATGAAACTTGGCATAGATGTATAACATAGTCTGGAAGAACACATAGCCTACTAATGATGTTTCTTTTTAATTCCACGCGGACGGTGTCGCGGGCGAAAGCTAGTAGTTCTATAAATTAAAAAAATAGTCTAACTGCCTTGCATGTACACACTGGTGAAGAATACACATCGAATCATACCATATCATATAATCAAAAAATTACCCTTCTATCACCAGGGTAAAAATGTCTAGCAAAAATAATCTAAACATTATCAGTCTCTCCTTTTCCCTACGGAGAGTCAGGATTGTATATACGACTCTTTATTACATCTCTATCAGCCATCATATCTGAATTATCTGTCTTACGCATATCCTCTTTAACACAATCCATCCACACTTTCTTCTGACTTCCCCTGACATTCACAATCACATCACTTTCTTAAGCTTGTATATAATATAAAAATTTACCTTGATCTTTTTTTAAATTCGTAATGTCTTGAAATTATAGCTTTGTATTCTCAGATGATAAATTCAACTTAAATTTTAATTTGTTTAAAAAATATTTTTTAAAACTATTAAATGAGAGTGACCAATTTTATCATTCTTTGAAACTACACTAATCCAAATGTAATTATTAGGATTAAACAGAGTTATGAGTAACGATAATACTATTATTTAAATATAACAGATTGCCGTATTATATTTCGGACAAACAGGATTGATAAAACTATGATTAAAATTGAATGGCCCGAAATCAATTATTTTAAAGCGGTATCAAAACATCGCTGTGGTTGGATACTATGACAATTTATTTGAAATTATAAATATGAAGAAAGATTTACATGTATTGATTTGAAAGGAATCATGGTTAAAGATACTAAGGAAAAGTTCGGATCGACTGAATCGAACGAATTAAATGAACGAGATCGTCTGAAATGACGGAATCTATTATAGATCGGAGCGATTGAAACGACCGAGGTGAATGAACTGTATCTGGTGCAACCTCAGTAGGATAGAGACAGCAAGATGATGATGATGATGATGAAGAATTATTTTTGATGATATTCTTTAGTTTAACTTGCTATATAAAGCTTCATGCGACAGTTTTGCATTAGCATTTTAGTGACACTGTTATCCCATAGAACAGGTCACAGCATTTACTAATGGAGATTCACTGTGGACTTTAATAAATATAGAAGGGACATAATTGTCCTTTTCTATTATTAATTTAGATAGTTGATTAAAAATGGATTGTATAATTTTTGTTCTATTTGCCGAACTATGCCAGAAGTCGGTCTGTTTTTTTTTTAATTTCTTAAGAATGTGTACAGTAAACCAGCCATTAGATCAAGTGAATTATTTGGTCAGTCATTTAGTGGTGACTAAAAGAATTTTTTTCAATAGGGAAGAATGGTAAAAAATTAAAAAAAAATCTAAAACCTTTGATACCAATTGTAATGTACTCAATTATAAAAAAGAGTTATGTTTAAATATATTGACCTGTCTATTATTTGTAGGTCTCTAGCAGTAAAATACATTCCTAAGGTGAAATGCGCTGCACTGGAAGTTTTAAACTACAATAATGATTCATAGCGCTGGGAAAGTTTAATTCAGTGACATTGCATCGTATCCATTCCTCGGTTAGACAACTGCAATGGAATACAGTTTTTAACTTGTCATTGATTAAAAAAAGGAACGAAAATCCCAACTTCTATGACAATCTGAAGAGGGAAACGAACTTCCATCTCAAACATATTTTACTTAATTTTAATGAACGAAAACTTTCTACACGTTTTAAAGAACACAAATCACCTTTTTAAGACACATTTATAATTAATCTACAATAAAAAAACAGTATGAATAATGTTCGAATTTCGAATAAATGGGTAAGAGAAATTGCTTCGAATTTACTCTTATCATTTTTAGGTGGGATTTCACCAATCAAGGTGACATAAGTACAACTTTTATAACTAATCAAGCTATAACCCGCGACTCCGTCCGCTCGGTATTAAAAAAAAAACTTAATAAGTAACCTTTGTGTTCTAGACTATGTTCTACATCTATGCCAAATTTTAGAGAGATGCAGCCGTTTCTGACATACCTTCAAACAAACATCCATCCATCTATCCATCTTAACATTCGCATTTATAATATTAGTATAAAGTATGACTAGCTGTTTGCTTAGACTCCATCTGTGTGCAATTAATAATATAGTATATATAGACTATGTGTTCTTCAAGACTATGTTCTACATCTATGCCAAATTTGAGAGATATCCAAGCAATCGTTCTGGAGATAACTTCTAACAAACATTCATCCAAATTTTCGCATTTATAATATTAGTATAATAAGTATTATGCCCTTGTTATAAACAATCAAACAGAAGAAATATCAGGGTATATAAATTCACACGTCAGATAATATTCTTAATCGTGCCGCTATCGATAATTACGTGAGACTAAACATTTATTGCTCGTGATAACA
The DNA here is from genome assembly GCF_000836235.2 of Papilio xuthus. Classification (NCBI taxonomy): domain Eukaryota; kingdom Metazoa; phylum Arthropoda; class Insecta; order Lepidoptera; family Papilionidae; genus Papilio; species Papilio xuthus. The sequence goes on along the minus strand of NW_013530893.1, from coordinate 2,318,470 downwards.
TTGCCAGTCTTCTTATCGACATCGAGTAAAGTACTATTTTGATAAATAACACATTTAAATGTGTCAACAAATATAAAATAATCTTCTTATAATCTTACTAATAACATAAATGCGAAAATTTAGATGGATTTATGTTAGAAGATGGCTGAATTTATGAAATTTAGCACAGATGTAAAACATAGTCTGGAAGAACACATAGGCTACTTATTAAGATTTTCAATTACGCGCGGACGGATTTGCGGGCTCCAACTAGTATGCTATTTAAGCATACAAGCAATCATTTAAAACGCCATCTCTGAGAATACTAATCATAACCCTGGGGATAAGAAATTTCAGTGGGTTATTAGTGTGAAAATTCACTAAGGAAGATTTTAAGCCTAGCTAGTCGTTGGAGGGTGGCGGTTGTGTTCCGAACGGAGAACCCGCTTCCCCCTCGTTAGCGCCGGTGGCGACCGCCGTGGGGTTTTAGTCGGTGCATACCCGACATAACCACCTTTGTCCCAGCAATGATAGTATGCGTAAGGCACCCCACTTTAAAAAAAGGAGCATTTTTATAGTACCATGGTAAACTAACGGCCACATGACATCCTCAAACTAGTGAAGTGACCGCTATCTATAAGCATATGCAATATTTTAGAAGACAGAAATACTGTAAAGGAAGATATCTTTTGAAGAAACGAAGAAATTATGATTAGGAAACAGATGTATATCTTTTTCTTCACATCCCTTTAATATTCAAATCTACTTTATCTTTCCATACTTTCTTTAATGTTAAACATATCTATATAAAAATTGATATACAATAAAGTTTTATTTTTACTGATTACTGGTACAAATATGTGCAATAAAGGTCATGTATTTTGGTGAGGATTAAACAATGATCTAAGTGTAATTAAACCTTATTACTATTGATTACCGATAACTTTATCTTCATCCATAGGAGATCCTGATAAGATATTATTTAATGTTTATTATATGTTTGTAAAAAATGTCTAATCAGTTTAGTTCTTGGCAGTGACATGATGAATATTAGCACGTTATTTTTGGCAATATTCAGGTAAATATAAAATAATAATAAGTTAAAAAATTTAAATGTTGTTAGTAGTAGGTTTTTCCCGAAAGTTCGAATAACGAAACTAAATTGTCGTTATACAAACTTTCAAGAGACATCATCATAAACTTATATAAAAACGGTTAAAACACGTATGTTCGTCCGGTGGCAGCACCGACTAGTTTCGTGCCCATCGGGGCCCTTCATCAGAGTGAGTGGGTCTGGTATTATTTTGTCTTTTCTACAAATGAAACTTGAGATGTAAATAGTCATGTAAGTTATAGAATCTTCACATATCTGAGAAGAACTTCAAAAGAAGTGAAGTCAAACCAATCCCCAACAGGCTAATGGAACAGGCTATAGACTGATCACTCCTCGCTCAAAACTTTCGGACCTACATCGTGAGCTTGATATTTATTTGGGGCTTAAATAATAAAATTTTCTTTTCAAGTCTCTTTGCTGGCTATGGAGAATGCGGCAAAGGAAGAATGCAATATGCTTCAAAAACATTTCCACCGGATTTTAAATTCGGCGTATCAACTGCGGCTTATCAAATAGAAGGTGGTTGGAATGCTGACGGTATGTGAAAATTTAAACGAATCTAATTATAGAAATTCATTCTCGGTCCTTAAAAAATTAATCCCAAAATTATATTTATAAAAAAAATCATTCGAACGCCTCATAAATAACACGCGATGTCTAGATCGATTAAACTTTAACCAAATATTATTATTGATTTTGGGCTTGAGAGTTGTGGTAAAAATTGCGATAATACTAATTGTGTAATGTAATTAATTCTTTATTAGGTAAAGGATGGTCGATGTGGGATCATTTAGTTCGTACTGATCCTGAATTTATAGCTGACAATACTAATGGTGATGTTGCTGCCAATTCATATTATTTTTATAAAAAAGATGTTGAAATACTTAAAGAATTAGGCGTTGATATGTATAGATTTTCTATATCATGGCCGAGAATATTACCGTACGGTCGAGCGGATTATATAAATCCATATGGCATCGCATATTACAATGCGCTGATTGATGAGTTATTAGCTAATGGAATAACACCGTTCGTAACGATGTATCATTGGGATCTGCCGCAAAATTTAAACGAGCAAGGCGGTTGGTTGAATGAAGGATTAGTAGATATATTTGGTGATTACGCAAGAGTCCTGTACCAACATTTTGGAGATCGTGTCAAACATTGGTTGACAATTAACGAACCTTATGTTCATTGTTATCAAGGATTTGTTACTCTTCGTCATGCTCCTAGAGTAAATATGCCAGCGACAGGTTTTTACGAATGCGGTAGACATTTATTGTTGGCTCATGCGAAGGCATATCATATTTATCAGGAAGAATTTAAATCGCAAGGTGGACAAGTTGGGATAGTTTTGAGTATGGATTGGGCATATCCTGATAGTGATTCAGCTGATGATGCAGAAGCGGTTTTGGATTATTTCGCTTCCCATGTAAGTTGTAACTCAAATATAAATTGCGTTTGTACCGAGGAGTAACTCGATATGAGAAGTACAAGGGCAATAACTGAAGACTTTGTATAGAATTTCAGTCTCAAGACATTATTATAATAATAAAAAAAAACTTAATTATTATTATGTAAATAATAAGAGTACAAAATGTGCCAGAAATTTAACTTAAATGTTTTACCGCATTATGCTGTTTAGTTACAATTTTCGCTTAGTGGAAATTAACTTTTTTTATTTTAATGATTGCGTTCTAACGAAGTAACACTGAAGATGTTAAAACAATTTTATTTCCTCATATACAGATGGGAATATTTGCCAATCCGATATTCACAAGCGAGGGCAACTACCCTCAACGTTTGATCGATCGCGTTGCCAATATTAGTAGCAGTCAAGGATTCCAATATTCTAGACTCCGTCCATTCAGTCAGGAACAAATAGAATATATGAGAGGAACTTCAGACTTCTTAGCTTTGAATCATTACACCAGTGATATTGTGTATAGAAACGCTTCAGTTGTAGGAATGTATGAAGTACCTTCCTTCAATGATGATACTGGATTTGCAACATACAAAGATCCAAATTGGCCTGTTAGTGCCAGTGCATGGTTACGGGTATGTATATGTAATATTATTATTGCGATTGTTAGGATGTGTGGGTGGTATCCCCGAGAGGGAGCTGCCTCGGCAGCTGGCGCAGATGGGGCCGCGGACGAGAGCGAAAGCTTGCCAGGTTTAGTGGGTATCCCTCCGCTATGGAGGAGAATCCCACAAAACTACCGCGTCCCCCCTGGGGCGCGGAGTATGCATAAAGCATTCCTCTCTAGAAAAAAAAAGGATGTGTGGGTGGATGTTTGTTAGAAGGTATCTTCAGAACTGCTGCATATGTTTCTCTGAAATTAGCCATAGTATAAGTAGAACATAGTTTCCGTTTAAGAGTCGCAGGCAACGGCAAGTTAGTATAACAATATTAAAGAAAACTTTACGTGTTTTACAGTATGTTCTTATTAATAATATTACCTTGATAAATGATGAAATTTTTTATCTAAGTGTTTTCGACGTTTTTATTTAAAATTTTCAACAGCCAGTACCAAGCTTTAGAATTCTCTTGGTACTCGATTGTAAACGTTGGATCACCTAACATTAAATTCAGTCTTCAAACTAAGGTTATTATGGAGTTCAATTTATGACAAAATACCTAACAGCATACCTTGTGCAAATCTGTTTTTAATGTGAAAAATAACTTTATACATATTTACATTTTTTATTCATTAACTTATCTCATATATTTCCAGGAACACGCGCAAGGATTTTATAATCTTCTAGTGTACATAAAGGATACATACAACAATCCTACAATTTACGTAACAGAGAATGGTTTTTCGACCACCACTGGATTGAACGACAACGGCAGGGTTCAGTATATCAGGAATTATTTAAATGCTTTATTAGACGCCGTAGCTGAGGGTGTTGATGTCCGAGGATACAGTGCTTGGAGTTTAATGGATAACTTTGAATGGGCAATGGGTTATACGTAAGTAGAAGAATCTTTATATTTCTAGAAACATACTAAAGATGCGATCGGTTATGTAATAGATTTTCTTACGGTAACATTGAAAGGAAAATATGCGAAGAAATTCAATGATTTGTGATAAAATAACCCGCGTACTGGCCCAGAATAGATGACTAAAGACTACGTCTTAGTCAACCATACTGCTAACATAGATTAGGCTCTTCACTTGAGACGTATATGCCCTTAGCAGCTTGCTCTAACTGATAAGCGTATTATCGTTTCCATATGCATGTAGAAAAGTATGGGGATTTTGTCAATTATTACCTTATTCTTCCAACTTTTTTTAATATTGATAATTTAAATGATGATATATTTCCAGGCAAAGGTTCGGGCTTTACCAAATAGATATAAATGATCCCGAAAAGGAAAGAATTCCGAGAAAGTCTGCGCTGGTTTATAAAGAAATTATTAGCAGTAGATTTATTGACTTGGATTTCGATCCTAATCCTTACGAAGTTAGCGGTGCTGGCTATCTAAAGTCATGTGTTTTTGTAAGTATTGTAGCTTATTTATTAAATAATTTAATATAAATCATTCTTTTATTTTACAACATCCTGTATATCCTGAATTTTTTATTCATCATAATTAGACATTTTAGGAGTACTTTCATTTAGTACGAATCCATTTGGACTTCTTACGGGTGAAAATTTACATTTTAAACAATTAATAACTAGCTATAGCTCGCGACTATGTCAGCGCGGAATTAAAATAAGACGAAATTAGTGGCCTATATGTTCTTCCTGGTTATGTCCTACATCTATGCCAAATTTCAGCGAGATCCATGCAGCTGTTATGGAGATACAAACATACATCCGTGCATACATCCAAACATTCGCATTTATAATATTAATAAGAAATAAAATAAGGTATAGTTTATGTTAGTCGGAGACAATGTAGAATTCTAATTTTATTAAAAGCGTTCCAGTTATTTTTGCAGTCTATTCGTTACAAATGTACCATTTTTTTAACTTAAGAATAAATAAAAATTAACTCCTTTATTTAATTGCTACACGAACGTAATGTCGCAAACGAAAAAATACTACAATTCATTTAAACGAGGAAAGAAATAATTTTGATAAAGTAATATACAAAGAATATTTAAAATATTAAAGAGAGAATCAACAAACACTTTAGCGAGAAGCGCGGTGGAGCGTAATGGAATGTAAATTGGGCAAATATTTAATTCTGAGACATTGAAAATTCTTAAAGCTTACACATTTTATAATTATTGTAAATAGAAAAAAAAAACGTTGTGATTATTTAAAAAAAAAGATTATAAAAAACGTGTAAAATACATTAATGTAAATCATGATCAAAAGTAAAAACAATACTTTATTTCGCTAACAAAATATGATTTTTTCTAAAATAAAAAGTGAGAAATTGAAACAAATCTCAGTTATTGCCTTCGGTGATTTCCCAACGGACATAATTATTTTGCATTGCACTTGATTTTCTTTTTATAATCTAACTTTCTAAGCATCCATTTTTATATTACTTTCTAAGTCAAATCTTTTTGTATAAGTTCCTTTATTAACAGTTTTATATGAACCGACCTATTCATTAAGTATAATATAATAGCACGTGTATCGCTCATCAGCTCACTATACATCCCCACCGAAGGGCTCGGAACATATCCTATGTTAAAGGTGATAAGGCCATAGTCAACCACGCTGGCCAAATGCGGGTTGGTTGACTTCACACATATTTTGTAATTTCTTCTCAGATATGTGCAACGTAAGAACGTCGGATAATTGTATATATGTAAATCGAAAAACACATTGGTACATGACGGGATTCGAATCCAGGACCTACAGATTGAAAGCCAAGTGCTTGACCCCTGAGCCACCGACGCTCAGCACGTGTATACTACGTTTCAAATATTTATCATTATCTACGTAAAGCTTATCGTAACGTACCTTCCATTGTCTTTGGCAAAATAGAGAATATACGGAAAACTACAATGCTACAAAAATAAACAATAAAATCTTATTAATATTATAAATGCGAATGTTTACATGGATGGATGGATGTTTGTTAGAAGGTATCTCCGAAACGGCTCAACGGATTTCTGAGTAATCTGGAAAATATTTAGAACATAGTCTGGAAGAATAGCCTATTTATTGTTAAGCTCTTTTCCAATTCTGCGCGCAAGGAGTCGCGGGCAAAAGCAAGCAAATAATAAAACTACAATGCTATTAAAAACTACGAAACTAAAACTACTACTACTGTATATTATATACAAAAGACTACTATATATAAATACAAACGACACGACAGTAGAATTCAACGATGAAGTCACGAACTAATGTATACCAGGAGGTTGTTTGTAAAAGTAAACATATTTAAAGTAAATTTTGCTTTTAGTTTGGTCCATAGGCAAGCTATTTTAATTCACATTACGAGTACATTGGCATCAAATAAGCCACAACGTTACATTTGTGATATTACCTCTGATTAAAAGCCTCATTATGGGTGTTGTTTTAACTCGTATTGAATAAACAAAAGCCGTGGGATGCGCACTGATTGTTTTGTAAAGTGATTGCCTATCACAGCTCTATAAAGGTGAGTTTTCACTGCGAAAACAAATGTACAAAATCATTTAGTTATCTCTTTCCTTCAATTGCAAATATTAGAGATAACAATATGTTTTTATAAATTTGTTTTAGCAGTGAGAGTCCACGATAAGGTAAACAGTTTTAAATTTAATTGAAATATGATCTGTTATATGTCCGATTTGTTTTTAAAAAATAACAATTCTCATCAAACAATTTTTACATATTTGAAAAAGAAAAATACGGAATGATAATAAAAGTTGAATTTACTTTGCTCCGTTGACGCAAGTCGAAATTAGTGTTTGCAAGTTGCAAATAGCTTTTATAGCAGGAAGACAAATTGTTTCTGTCTTCGTTCTTCGGATGAATTTAAAGATGTTATTATAAACAGTCTTCACTGTTTTTAAATGTAACGAGAGTTTTCATTACATATTTATTTTGAAATCTTTTTAAAGAGAAAGTGAGATGACAATGTGTTTTTTATACGTGTTTCGGCAATGGAAATCCACAGCAAGACAGTATCAATAGGGAATGTAATGTCAAAAGAAATAAGAAAATATTTATAACGTAACTCCTATGTGTTCTTCCAGACTGTCTTCTATATGCATGTTAAATTTCATCAAGTTCCGTTCTGCCATTCAGGAGATACCTTCCAACAAACATCCATCCATCCATTCATCTATCTAAACATTCACATTTATAATATTAGTAATAAGTAAGATGAGGCAACATCAAAACTTAATGTGCAGATGAAATGTGCGTAAAGATTTAAGAACTAAGGAATTAATTATAATCCTATGTTTCAAAACGATTTGTGTATGGCTTTAGATGTCTAGAAATAAAATTTAGGCAACATATTGTCAGACTTTCTTTAATCTTTTAGCTTTTACGTTCAGTTTATTTTGTCAAATTGCACTTTGAAAAATGCATCCTTTCACATTGGCTGTTTGTAACATCTGCGCGCAATATTTCTTGTAATATTTGTAACAAGTTTTCTTTATTAAATTTATATAAAACTAGTGGCTACACGCGACTTCGTCAACGCAGAATAAAAAAAGGTTCTTGACAGACAGACGGACGGACAACAAATTGATGCTATAAGGGTTCCGTTTTTTTCCTTTCGAGGAACGGAACCCTAAAAAGTGGGCTAAGTTACTAATGCATACATCTGATACCTTCCTGTATTAAGCGGTCTAGTTACTTAGAACGAACATTTATTTTTACATTTTTACATTATTATATAATACTAGGTGTAACCCGTGACTCTATCCGTGCGGAATTAAAATAACTTAATTTGTAGCCTCCGTGTTCTCCCAGACTTTATCCTACATCTATGGCAAATTTCACTTAGATCCATCGAGCAGTTCATCCAGAACTGCTCGATGGATCCTTCAGTAACATCCATCCAACTAACCATCCAAATCTTCGCATTTATATTATAATATTAGTAAGATAGATGCGACTCAGGGAATCTGTAGCGTTCTAAAAAGGTAAAGAATGTTTGAAGTGAGTTAAGTATTTTTAAGTTTATTTCAAAAATACAAATCTTTCTCTTTATACAAAACTTAAAATTGATCAATAAATCAAGTTAAACTTTTAATACATGCAGCTAAAATAACTTTAGTTTGAAAATTACAATTTCTAATGTAAATTCAAACGATAACTTTAACGTTTTCCTTCAAATTCGAAATTTGAATTTCTATTTAGTAAGTTACAATCTGCACATTGAGGGGTTCCCCATTCTGAGCAGATTGTAGCTAAAACTTTGTTATACGAGTTCTAATAATATTTGCATGATATTCAAACTTTAAATTTCATATTGTTTAAAGAAATAGACAGGAAATTTGACTATTAATGATAGAACGATAAAAACAATTCGTTTAAGATCCGATTGACAATAAGATACTTTTAAGAAATATGACAATCACATTGGAAGTGACATAAATATATACCTAAACAACATTAACATATTTATTATAGTATCTTACTTCTTACTAATATTATAAATGTGAATGTATGGATGGATGGATGTTTGTTTGATGGTATCTCCAGAACGGCTGAACCTATCTCGATGAAATTTGGCATGCATATAGAACATAGTCAGGAAGAACACATACACTACTTATAAAGTTTTTAATTCCGCGAGTACGGAGTCGCGGGCGATCTCTAGTTACTTATAAACCTGAGTAATCGTCAGTAAATTTGGACTAAATAAACGTAAAATACAATACAACATCTCGTTACAGATATAGAAGCTGATAAAAAAAAACTTTATAAATAAATGAGCTTTATCTAGAGACAGGATGGTCAGAGAAAGCTTTTGATATTGAATATCTGATGGTATTCGTATAAAGGCAGTTTTGTTTCAGCGTTATCGCATTAATCAAAGTAAGTACTATCCGGCATCGTAAGCTCATTGGCATTGTAACAAAACTCGGAAGCTTTTAATGGAACTTTTTTAAGTATCGAAAGTAGATTAGGTTTTATTGTTTTTCTTTACAAGTTTTTTTTGTCGATAATATCCAAAGATGAAAATATAAAATAATACGAACAAAGTTTTGTTGAGTGTTAAGACTTTGAACGGTTTTATTGTAAACATTTTTTTTTCTATTAACAATTTTATGCTTTATTTCAAAATATAAATACCAGAATATTCATGTTGAAAATTTAAAAAGACTATTCACTTACTACTAATGACTTAAATTTATATGACGTTAAACAAAAATTTAATATTTTGGCTCCAAATATTAAAATAGTTAACAGTAATTCCCTTTACCTTTTAGGTTCGCCAATTTTTGATGAATCTATTTCGGAATATATTAATAATTCAATTACTAAATTTCAAAATTCTGCAAACCGTCTACATGAAATTAGTCCACATTATGCTCTTTGCGTCTTAAAATTCTGTCTTTTGGTTCCAAAATTTACGTATGTGCTCCGTTGCTGCTCCTTTTGGAAATCCGCAGATCTTTTATCAAATGTAGACGACTTAATCAAAATTAACTTAGAATCTATTCTTAATATACAGCTGAACGAGCAATCTTGGACCCAAGCATCCCTACCCATCCGTTATGGTGGTTTAGGGATCCGCAAAATTTCTAGTGTTGCTTTACCAGCCTTCCTATCTTCTGTCCATAGTTCAGCTAATCTCATAGGAAAAATTTTAAGGGCATTCCCTTCAAACTTTGAGATTGCTGGCTTGGAAGAAGCTAGAAATGCTTTCTTAATTGCATGCCCCGGTCAAAATTTTCCAGTTTCTCCAAATTTACAGAGGAGCTGGGATGATATCTTTTGCAAATTAACCTACGAAAATCTTTTAAATTATAGTATAGGTTCGGCGCGTGCTAGGCTTTTGGCTGTGGGTACGCATGAGGCTGGTTACTGGCTTCACGCGTACCCTTCGCCACATACAGGAACATTTCTGGAACCTGACACGCTCCGAATCGCAACCTGTCTTCGGCTTGGGGTTCCGGTCTGCGCTCCTCATAGGTGTCCCTGTGGCAGTGATGTCGACAAGCTAGGACATCACGGACTGTCTTGCCAAAAAAGTGCAGGCCGCTTCTCGAGACATGCCGCACTCAACGATATCATACGTCGGTCTCTTGCCACCGTCAACGTGCCAAGTCTACTAGAGCCAACTGGTGTAGCAAGAGACGATGGCAAGAGACCTGACGGTATGAGTTTGATTCCATGGAAGATGGGTCGGGTGCTGGTATGGGATGCAACCTGTTCAGACACGCTGGCCCCTTCCCATCTACATGGAACCAACAACAGAGCGGGTGCGGCTTGTGAAGCGGCTGAAAATGCAAAAGCATGCAAATACAGGGGTCTAGGCTCCGAATATCATTTTGTCCCATTCGGCGTCGAGACCATTGGTCCGTGGGGTCCTAGCGCTTTAAGACTTTTTAAGGACATTTCTAAAAAATTAATCGACATCACAGGGGACCGAAGAGCTGGCAGCTACCTCGGTCAAAGAATTAGTTTAGCTGTACAGAGGGGGAACGCTGCCAGTATCTTCGGGACCTTGCCTAAAGGGACTCCTTTTATTAACATATTTTAGTTAATTATTCGGTTTTTTTTTTTAATTTTATTTTATATCATAGGTTTAAGAGTTTATATATTCATAGAAATAAGGTTGTAAATAAATATTTTAATATGAAGTTACTAATGACTAATATATATGATTTATGTTTTTTTTTTAATTTTAATTAATAAGCGTGTTACCTCAACTCAAATATCTGTAGCTTATTTAGTACTATAATTAAAATTAAACACAATGAACTCTTTAATTAAAGCATTTAATCGCGAACGCTTGGAGCCAGTTTTTGCTAATTCAGCAAACGTGTCGACACCAACACGCGGCTCTTTGAATTTTCAAAACAAAACGCTCTATTTTAAATTGAAAACTGTTATGTCGCTTAAGTTTTTTTTTACGTATTCATTTTTTACATTTAAAAGCTTTATAAATTTAGCTACGGTTTCTAAAATCACGTATGCAACTGTAGTGGGATTTTTTACGTTTTATTTTTTAGTTTTTGTTTCAGTTTTGAACAGTACGAAGTCTAGTTAAAAGTGTGCATTTAAAATTGCAAATGTATTGCCGACGTGAAAGATGAAAGTGAAATATATATAACATAAACAGTGGTACATTTTAACAGTGGTAGAGCCCGCTTTAACATCTTCGCACAAATTGGCCTGGCTCGCCCGGTGAAATACCACGACCACACAGAAGACAGGCGTGAAGTGGAAGCAATTCCGCGTTTCGTCTGATGAGTGTGCGTCCCGGAGGCCTAATTTAGTCCTCTTTCACTTCCCATCCTTTTCTTTATAAGGAAAGGATGGGAAGTGGAAGTGGACTTTCCGGATGAGAGGATGCATGGAAAGGGAAGATATTTTCTTTCTGTGCATCCTCTCCTCCGTCGATTTAAGGTCGGCAACGCATATGCAATTGCGTATGTCTATGGGCAACGGTCACTTCGCTATTTCAGCGATTTCAGGTGGCCGCTTGCTCGTTTGCCACCTTTTGATATAAAAAAAAAAATAAAAAATAAACGAGCAAGCGGCCACCTGTGTTCGCCAGAATGGCGAAGCGACCAAGATGTGTGCAGTTGTAAATACGTTGCTTTAATCGACGGAGAAGAGAACGCACAGTAAGAGATTCCCTTTCGTATGCAATCCTTCATCCACCAATTATAATACAATTCCATTTCCCATCCTTTCCTTATAATAAAAATATAGAGAAGAGAAAATGGACTTATATTCGGTTTCCGGTATGCACAATCATCAGGCTAAACGCGGAATTACTTCCACTTGTCGCCTGTCTTCTGTGTAGCCTCGGTATTACAATAGGCGAGCTGACCCTTCGTGCAAGAGACGTTGCTGGCGTCTACCACTATCAGTAGGTATATAAAAGACTAGCAGTCGCCCGCGACTCCGTCCGCGCGAAATTAAAAAAGACTTAATAAATAGCCTATGTGTTCTTCCACACTATGTTCTACAACTATGCCAAATTTCAGCGAGATCCGTTGAGCCGATCCGGAGATACCTTCGAACACACATCCATCCGTCCATCCATCCATACATATTCCTTTTAAAATATTAGTAAGAAGTAGGATAAGAATAATAGTATGACTGCTGTGAAATGATATGTCAAACTTGTATGAAGCCGCTGTCTATTAAACTGGGACATATCTGCCTGTTCAAAGTTTCTCAATGTTTAAGTCTAAGTTTTGTTAACTTAATGTCACGAGCACTAATTAAATGCCGTCAGTTACGAACTATTATCTAGAGTTACAGTTCTGAATTATGAGAAATACAAAATTTAATCGAGTAATCTGAAGAAAAAAATTGCGACGCCACTATTACACGGTAATATTGTATTGTAATTTAACTTTTTATGAGGAATCAATGAAATTAAAAAAATATATTATATAAAAACCGATGTACGATTTTACCTCAATTGATTGTAGACTCAGACTAGTACTTTAAAGGTCCGCGTCCATTAGCCCACGCTAGACGCACCGCACGCACGGATTAAACTGATTTGCTTTGTCTTGCGATGCTGGCGGCGCGGATGATGGCTGCAGCTATGTAAAATATAAGCAAACTAAAATCCGTTGCGTGCCGTGCGTGCTGTGCCACCGGCGTGGTCTAATGAACGCGTACCTTTACTAATTGATTCACAAAGAAATCAATTGTCCGTTTAATATTGTAGTCTGTCATAACCTTGATTAGACAATAAACGTCAAACGTTTAAATTGATTGATACAATTAAGGTGATGGGTATATGTTCCCCCTCATTCATATCTTGTTAACAATCACCCAGTACGTTCACTATTATTGAATAATCAGTGAAATTGTTTCGCATTCAGGAACTGTTGAAGGACAAGGCACTGTGGATTCCGATTGTCATGATACATGTTTTGACACATATTGTTAACCTTCCATTATCTTTGACAAAGACAGAACAAAGAGTATGTGACAAAAAGACAAAAAACAAAAATCTTACTAATATTATAAATGCGAATGTTTGGATAGACGGATGAATGTTTGTTTGAAAGTGTCTCCAGAACGGCTGTATAAATCTCGCTGAAATTCGGAATATATGTAGATCATAGTCTGGAAGAATACATAGGCTACTTATTATTATTTTTAATTCCGCGCGAACGGAGTCGCGGGTAACAGCTAGTATATTCATAAAGAGACGTACGTTATATTTTTTAACTCAAGCCTTTTAGAAAAATATTGAAATATATCTTGACAACCTTGTTCTCTGAAATTCCTTCGTACAAAAATAACATTGTTATGAAAATAAGGCATTGAATATTTCTTTGATCGCTTCTTAAGTAAACATCTTATAGACATAATCAGTGAACCGGTAAAGTATAGGAAATTGATGTTCTTATCTACATCGAGTAGGATCATCCAATTTATTCAAACTCGTTCCGCTTCTATAGTGAATTATTTAAATATAACAAAGAAATATTCAAGTATTTAGTCGTAGCGGTATTTCCAAACCGCTACGACTTAGGGTCCTTCAAGAAGTGAGCTTATCACCACCTCGGTGTTCCCGCTGCTCGTTTGCCCCCGTCTGTTGTAAAAAAAGTATTATTCTCTTAAACAACTTAAACAGTTATTCCAAAGAGTATTTAAGGTATTATTTAGGTCACAAATTAATTATTTTTTTCTTAAATTGCATGCCAATTACTTTGATTTGGATCTATCCAACTGATAACATATTACATCTTTGGTTAAACGAACTCACAAAGAGACACTCTCAGGAATTACGTTCTCGAATGTTGTATGCAAGATGCTTCATTGCACTCCATTGACATCGTTAATCGATAACGTCACTTGGGATTCAGTATTAATTTTATTAAGTACTAACTGTGGCCTAAGTAAAAAAAACTTAATTTCCAGTCTATATGTTCTTCCAGACTATGTTCTATATGTTTGCCAAATACCATGGAGATCCGTTGAGCCGTTTTGGAAATGCCTTCAAATAAACATTAATCAATCCTATCCATCTATCTAAACTTTCGCATTTATAATATTAGTCAGATAGGTATATTTAAAGTTGTCACATTCATTTTATGTTAAATTAATTACTGCTACATGCCATATAGGTAATTATCTTTTTGTCAAGAAACAAACATGATGTTATTGCCAATAAGTTTTATTTGAATTCATAATACAGTCTTACTTAATTGCCATTTAACAACCTTTATGTGACAGTTACCGTTCTTAGAATTGTTGACATAAAACAATTTATAGTTAAAATGATTTCCTTCTGTAAACAGTTTTTAATACAATTTTTCAATGAAAAACGATATCCGAATGCTTTTTTATTTTCTTTTTAACGTCAAAAATATTTAAGGCATGATGTTAAACTAGTTATAAAACGAGCGGTCACAGAGTTACTGTAATATTTATGAGAGCGGTGAAGTGCATTCGCCGGACGTCTGACATGTAATGGACGGATATATTTATTAAACTGGTAAGTACGCTTTTGGAGTTTAAATTTCTAATTCTTACATCGCCGTTTAATATATTTGCTATTATAATTACAAGAATTACGTTTCATTAGTATGCGAATGACGTGCTTTCGTTACAAAGTCCAGTGTCAGAATGAATGGTGAGGGGACATAAACGTCGACATTTTAGTAAGGCTAATGTTGAGTTAATACACTGACAAATTTTCCGAATTTCTTCCTAATAATACATATATGAAAGAAAATGAGTAGTAGGAGTGTACAAATATTCGAATATTAATATTCTATTCGGAACGAATAGTTTGCAAGTTTGAATATCCTCACCCAATAATAGATGCAAGATGTTGATTGAATATATATACTACATCCATCTTTAGTTTGACATCAGTAATTTCCGAAAATGTTATTGTTATCTCTGTTTCTTCAAACAGAATGAGAGAGATAACGATATGTTTTGAAAAGGTGTTTCGGCAATGGTCACTTAAAGTGATAATAAAATAAAATTCTAACAAGTTGCCTTTGCTTTTTGTATATAGTAAATATATTATTTTCAAAAGGCTCACCGTATCATATCCAAAATTGTTTTGGTCAAGCAACAAATAATCTTACTAATATAATTAGCGCGAATGTTTAAATAGATAGAGTGATTGATAGATGGACGTTATTTGAAGCTCTTCCGAACGACTGCACGAATCTCACTGAAATTTTCCAAAAACGTAGAACACATAGACTGCTTACTAAGTTTTTTATTTAATAAACCTCGAAAGGAGTCGCGGGCAACAGCTAGTATATCAAACGTAGTTCAAAATAAAAATAATTACATATCAAACATTGACATAAAAAAAACGTTCAATTCTATCAGATGATTTCCACTGAGATTGTGCATCAGAATAGTTTCCAGGAATTAAACCTCAGAATTATGTGCTCGCTGCAATGGAGTATTCACGTAGAAATTGCATCCATGAGCCTGGCTGTGCAATCCAGAGCCAAGGTACAAAGAAAATCCTAATTGGATTTTTAAATGCTAACTGAAAGCCAAAAACAATTTAGACGAGAGACAAGTTCAAATTACTTTATCGTACGGGGATATTTTACGTTGATTTTTAATTAATAAAAAGGAATAAATACTTTGAATAAAACGTGATTAAAGAGAGAGATTATATTTATCGTTAAACTAAGTAATAAATAATTAGTTACAATGCTTAATGCTTAATAGTTATAAAATTAAGGTAAATAAACTCATAATCTGGTTGGTTTAGATTTTATAAACTTTTGTTAAATTAAAAAATAAATAAATATACATTTTTAGGTTGAACTATCTAAGCTATTTAAGCAAATATAATTTTTGAATGCTCGTTAAAATTATTCTTAAATGGAGGCTGAAGGTTTCACGACGTCGTTAGCAAAGTGGATTAAAATTTAGTAAATAGCGTTTTATGAATCTTGTCAACCTAAGCCTTTTCAGTTTAATTTATATTGTCATAAATTTGTATATTAAATTGAATAACTAAAGCGAGAAGTTAACATTGACAAAAATAATTTATTTCTAATTTTAATAAAAAGTTCTTAGGTTTAGGATTAAAGATCTTTATTTACTCTTAAAAAAACACAAAGTTTTCCTTATAACGAGAATAAATGTAAAGTATAACATAAAGGCTTGCGAGCTAATACATAATATAGTAACAATATATAAGATTAATATAAATCAAAGGCAGTACTAACTAACTATAAGAAGTTAAATTGACAGAAATAATAGAGTTATCTATATATAATATTGAGAATAGATTCTTTCGTTTACTTATTCAAAGCAAAATATTAGAATTTTGTTTTTGTCTCTACACTTCTAGTTATTTATACACGGTAAGTAATAATAAGTTGTAGTATATTAATCATTTAGCAGAAATAATTTAGCCAGAAAAAAAATATGATATAAAATACAATTGTTCGTAGTGACATCGTAGCACATTCGTAGAGGGTGCTACGAAGCGGCGTAGTAACCGCGCGGCTACCGACGCCAGTAGACTGCGAGGCGCCACATAGATCGCCCACCAGTTGAGTGCGTTCAAGTTCGTCAAACCGTACTTGGCTAATAAATAACTTAACGTGGTACTCCGCGTAAGCTGTAATTTAAAAATAAAAAAAACATATTTTTGATTTTTTGTGAAAAAGTTTTCGTTTAAAGAAAAATAGTTTAAGTGTTAATAACATAAAGTTTAATTTGTTTCGTGATTTAATTTCAGTAAGGAATAAATTATAAGTGTAAAGTTAATAAAAAAATATAGGTAAGTAGAATTAATTAGGCATAGTTTTTTTTGAGACATTAATAATTAAATTTTAATTAAGAAAGTTTTGATTCCGTGCTAAATCGCGCATTGCTGACTTTAGACCCCGTGGCGAAGTGTCATCCGAAATTGAGTTTTTATTTAATTAAGTAAATGTAGGGTGATTAATGAAAGGCGAAAATAGTAATTTAAAATTATCTTCGCCGAAATAATTCTATAGCATACTATAAGAATTTTATTTAGTTTAAAAAAATATAAGATTTAGTTAAGAAAATAGAAAGTTAGGAATTCACTTATAATAATCACATATAATATAAAATAATTGTATATAACATTAAACAGCGCTAAAACATATTAAATCCAATCTTATGACAATGAAAATGCACTAACCGTTGATTTCTAACACCAAAATCTTTATATCAAACATATCGTCATTCGTATTTGACAAAACTTGTTTGGTCTTAGAAACCCACGGTAAGAGAAATAAATATGGTCAAAATATAAACCGCCTTTTCACAAATAGGATTAATCATTAAAACATAATAATTAACTAATGATAAATAAAAATAAAAATATATCTTTCAATAAATAAATGAATAAATATCCACCGTTACGAGTGAATTCATAAGGTTCTTAAAAAATACTAAACTAATAGTTATTTTCGATGACAGAAACAAATCTGTTTTTAATAAGTCTTTTATTTTATGAAATTGTTCATACACATTTGTTTACACATCGATGGAAGATATTTATAAAAACTAGCTGTCGTTCGCGACTCCGTCCATGCGGAATTTAAATCAAATTAGTAGCCTATGTGTCCTTCCAGACAATGTTCTACATCCATGCCAAGTTCGAGATCCATTGAGCCGTATGAAGATACCTTCAAACATCCATCCATCTAAACATTCGCATGTATAATATTAGTTCGATATACGATACATGCGCTCCCTATAACATAAATACATCTAGGTCAGGTTATAATGTGAAATAGACACACAAACGACTATTATTAAATAACCTATTTTCTAACAGAGTTTCGCTTTGTTGCATTCACAAGATAAATTGTATTAGTGTAAAATGGAACAATTGACGATACAAAAAAAGCTTGATTAAAATGGTTCACACCGTAAAGAAACTTAACAACCAAAATTACTCTTGCACCATCCATTTTACCCAAATAACCCACAAGTCAATCTACCCACACTTGCCTAGAGTGTTTGACTATGGCCTAGTCACTCCAAACTTATTGTAGGCTCCGAGACCTTCAGTGGGGATGTATAGTGAGCTGATGATGATTTTTACCGAACTCATCAGATGGTAATGCTTTTCTAACCTATGTATGTTCTTATGTATATAAGTTTATATATTTAACTCTATTCTTAAACATTGTTATATAATGAATGAAAGTTTGGTTTAAGCTTTCTACAACACCGTTAGTATTCGGTAGACATTGTAACACGACCGCAATTTAACTCTAAATTATATTCCTCGTGAACTGACGCCAATTTGAGGACGTCCAACGATTGATATTAAGTTAGAATGACATTTTAAAATATTGTACAAATACATATATGATCTGAAAAACTGCAACGACGAAGAAGAACGTATACAACTCGAAATATTTCATTATTTTAATTGTTTTTTTTTCTATTAAATTATTCAAACTTTCATGAGACATTATACTAAACTGATATATAAACACGGCTAAACACTCACGTATATTCGTCCGGTGGCGGCACCGACTAGTTTCGAGCCCATCGGGGGCCCTTCATCAGGATATTCTGTATTTTTTTCTCTGTTGATAGAAGAATAATAAGTGACTCAGATATGTGACATGACGTCATTTTAAGTCAGGCAATAATATTAAAGCTTGCACAATGATAATCTATTCTCTTCTGTTTTTTTGTATACTGAGGTAAAAAAACACTATCACAATGATAAATAAACAAATACAAGTATTATAAGTGCTATTAATGTATAATTCTTTTAACGTTTTAATTTAATTTTGTAGCACAACAAAATAATAGATACGACAAGTTAATTTATTAAACTAAGATTACATTAAAATGATATTTGAAATTCCAGTGGTCGTGTCTACAAAGTTTACAGTTAATATTTAGTAAATATAATTTCAGTAATATTTTCTTTAAAGAACCTTCAGAGTTAAATAAGTAGACGGCTTTGAATTCTTTAACACGGCTCGTTAGATAAATGAAAATCGATTTTAATTAAGGACCGTCTCTAAAGCTTTTCAATTTTTCCTAACGATTTTACAAAGAACATACCAGTTCTATAAGTTTAGCACCTAGACGGAACAAACCACACACTACAGGTGCAGGTTCGATCCTGCTTTGTAGCAATGTATTTATTTCATATTACATATACTAAAGTTTTTACGACACAGAGAAATATCATGATGTAATCTGCACATAATGTCTGCGAAGAAATTAAAAGATGTGTGGCAGTAGTACTCTTATTTTATATATGCCAAATTAAATAACATTCTAAGGAATTGCATATTTTAATATGTCACTTCTTCAACATTAATCTGGTTAGTATATAAGTTAGTTTAGGACGTAATTAGTAACATAGTAACCCAAGAGACTTACTCCTCTTTACCCCTATAGCAACTCGAGTTTCGTAAGTTCGAAATCTATCTAGCCGTTTTGCTACAGGCCGTAAATAATAACTACAAATAAAAAGAATACAAATACATGCTCGTAATAAATAAAAATATTGCATTCATTCGAAAATACCATCGACACATTTCGCTCGCGCATAATCGACTCAATAGGTTATTCATACGACGCAATTAATAAAGCTTTTAAAGATTCATGCGATTTACAATTTGATGCAAAAGCGCAGCCCGGGTATTGATAGAAGAACGAGAGAGCTTTTTCCGATTATATTAAAAAGATTGAAGCTTTTTAATTATAATTTTATGATATAAATAGTGAAACAAAGGTAATATTTAATATTGTTTCTTGTATATTTTTCTCTGTTACTACAAAAACAGAAAAAAAAATTAAATCTCTATTTTTACGAAAAAGCTAAGTTTTACTCTTTACTTTAAAATTCATAAATAGCATCTGTGGATACCATTTTTACCCAGAACTTTACAAACGTATATTAAAAAAATATAATAAAATTAACGTATAAAGAGGTTATAGCCAGTATGGAGTAAACTCCACTACACTGCAACTGCAATACACTATAAAAAAAAAACAATTAATTTAAACGAGCTATAATTTTAGTATGTTTACATAATAGTTCAGCTAGCTACTTAATCTACCATTACATTGAAGCCATAAGATTTTACTGGCATTTCTCCGGGTGTCCTTACGACTCCCGCGGGATTGGAAGCCACGATTAATTCTAAGCTATCACGCTCTACGTGCAATTAAAGAACGCTTGTTTTGTGAAACGTGTTGTTTGAGACAAATTCAACTTAACAATGTTCTATTTAAAATAATTTTATCAAAACACAAACTCAAACAAAACAAGTTGTGATAATCAACTATTTAAAAAGAAACTAGGAATACAATTTTTTTTTCAGGCGTGTCATATATTATTTCTTAATAATATAACAAACTACTAAGACATATTAAATTAATGTACGTTATCTCTTGATAAAAAGGATTTTGAACTATCTGACATAAGAAAATAATAAGATATGTAATGGCTTGCTTTATCCAAAACAGAAATAGGATTACATTTATATCGTTCATATTATGTAGCCTATTTTATTATTTGTAATATATCACTGAAAATTTGAGAATAATAAATACTCAAATCTTTGACATTCTTGTTTTTTATCGTCTCTTAAAGTATACCGTTTATAATTATACTATTCGCTTCAATTGGTCGCACGTAACGAAGTACTAAGGGTCATAATTGAACGGAAACACTGACGCCGGCAATTTGATTCATTCATGCATTCAAACAAAGAGTCAAACCAATTCAAATCGTTTTGTTCATTTCACTTTAATGTCGAAAAGCAGACAGTCTACCGTACTAGCAATCATTCAAATAATCTTACTAATATTATAAATGCGAATGTTTAGATGGATGGATGTTTATTGATTGTTGAAACAGATGCTGATGAAATTTGGCATACTTATAGAACATAGTCTGGAAGAACACATAGACTACTAAATTACTTTTTTTTCAATGCCGTACGAATGATGTCGCGGGCGACAGCTAGTTTCAAATAAATTCTTAAAACCTTCTTACAGTTTCGGAGCTATTTCATCAAGTATTACATAGACATAGTAGAAAGCTGTGTAAATTTATAATCAATGGACTTAGAACAAGGCTTTGTGACGTCACCGACCAGTCTGAATAGAGCGATATCAAGCTCAAGGCTGCGAGCGGCTTCACACGATTGTACTCGAACACTTGGATCAACTAATACAGGCCATACACGTTAGTTTTTAACCTTGTAGGCACAATCGTGTTTAAAATAAATAAAATCGGCTACACCCACGTAAAGTACACACAGATTTATTTCGAGCCTATTTAAGGCTCTTCTTCAGAGTAAGTGGTACTGAAAAATAATTCTCATTAGCGTCAACCTTAGATAATGTACCCGTATTAATTTAATTTAATAATTTATTATAATGTCTCACTTATTTTTAGACAATTTCATAATACTACACATTACACTTTTGTTGCACCCGTTCGGTGTTGTCTAAATTTGGGGTCAAAACTCACGTTAAACCTAACGTGTGTTGCATACATTAGGTTTAATATTGTGATTGACATTGTGAACATATTATACATATTTAAACTACGAATTGTATTCAAAGCAATAAACTATTAAAAACAGGTATGGTTTTAGTGTAATTAATATTTCTTAGGTTATGTTGATTCAAGTTAAATTAAGTATTCAATACTAGCTAAACGTAAATCCTTTAAATTACCATATTTTTTCCACCCCAACTTTATACGACGTTTTTAAAATGAAGGAAAACATCGTGATGCAACCTGCACATATCTGAGAAGAAATTCAACGATATAAAGTCAACTCGCGCTGTTCCTGATTTGACTATGGCCGAGTCAACTATAGGGTAGGCTCCGAGCCCCTCAGTGGGGACGTATAGCTAATGAGTGAGTACTTTACCCTCTTATAGGTCGTGCAAAAAGTCCACAAAAACAAAAGCTATGTGAACATTTAATTAAAGTAGTTGTGGTTGTCCGCAGCCGACACAACAATGTCGTCCAACAAATATCTGTTGCCGCAGACCGCACCAGACCACAGTCATTGCCAGATCGCGTGTTATTACTTCACAAATTTTGTATCACTTTTACAAACAGAAACGACATCTTTACAAAGAAGGAATAACATAGTTTTCAAATATCTAGCTATCGCCCGCGAATCCGTTTGCGAAGAATTAAAAAACTAAACTTTTGTCTACAATTTCGTTGTTTTTTATTTAAGCATTAACTTTCGCCCGCCAATAACTCCGCGCGGAATTAAAAAAAGCCTAATTAGTAGTCTATGTGTTCTGCCAGAGTATGTTTTACACATATGTCAATTTTCAGCGAGATCTATGCAGCCACTCTGGAGATACATTCTTACAAACATCCATCCAAACATTCGCATTTATAATATTAGTAAGATTATCCGTAAATAGCAGAATATGTATTATAATAAGTTGTATATGTTGTGAAATCGTTATATATATAATTCTTCTGTGAGTGTGTACGTCACTGAACTTCTCTCAAACGACTGGACTTTGATGAAATAATTTGTGTGTTCAAGGGGATCTGGGAATGGTTTAGATTCACAATTTTCATCAAATATTAACTTCATATTAATTTATTCAAATTAAAGACGTGTAGACAGGAAACGTCTGTCGGGTCCGCTAGTTACAAATATATTTATTTAACAATAGCAGAAAAAGGGTTTTCCGTCAGTTTGTCATAACTTCTTGCAGAGTATAATTCAATTCAAAATATGAACATAACTTGACAATCGATGTTCTACGCGTCGTATAAATAACGTTAGCTGAAATTCCACTTCGATGGCACTAATGGATACATGGCTCAGAAATGCACGTATAAATACTATGACGACGACCTATTTCCATATTATTGAGTTATCTATTTACTCTTAACTCGGATAATTTGTAGCCATAACTCATGTACTCAAACGCAATACAATTCCCTACAAATAATTCAAACCTAGCTGTTTCGCGCGACTTTGAATAGAATAGAATAAAAGATTTATTTATTGCCACAAACAACCAAAAAAACTATAAAAAAAAAACAAATTACATTACATAAATTAAGGATGTGGTAAAAAAGGTTGCCAGCTCAACTGGTGTAGGGCTTGACCATTCCTGCGTTGGTTTTCTTTGTTAGCGCGAAATTAAAAAACAACACTTAATCAGCAGACTATCTTCTACATCCATGCTAAATTTCATCGATATCCATATAGCCGTTCTGGAAATACTTTATCACAAAAACCCATCCATCCATACATCCAAACATTCGCATTTACATTTTTAATAAGAAATAAGATATGTGACCAGTGGCATATATATGTTCCGACTATCCTTCCCCTTTTGAGACATTTCAAATTTTCTCGTGCTAATATTTTTTCATCCATCTATTCGACTTGTAAAAACTACCAAATCATGTCTCTCTTATACTAAGATATTTAAATAAGCTTCGTATTGATTAGGATTCAATTGGAATTAAGCATGACTAAATTATTTTCGATCTTCAAAGCATACAACTTTGTCGAATGGTTTTAGATAAATCAAGCTTATGACATAATAAAATCCCTGACAAAACCAATTCTATACTTTCAGAGTTTACCTATAACAAACTACAATACAAATAAATATTTCCTCTACATGTTAACTTAGATTAAACGCTACAACATAAAACTCACACGCCAAGTTAGTTCGAGATAAAATTGTAAGGAGTTCCTTGTCGGCCATCTTTAAAGCCGGGATTATCTGGTCAGGAAAAGGCTACGATTTCAAAGTACACGCTTAACTGATAAAATGGGAGCTTTCTACAACGGAATAGCTTATACCGGAACAAAGACGAAGGAAGACGTTAAAAGTCAATTTAAGCTGTGATAAAAGCGACGTTAAGACGAGTTATTTTTCACTACCTTTGACCTCAACTAGATGGACAATTGGTTGGACTGAAAACTATTTTTTTTCTTTGAGATAATAGAAATTTCTATAGCCATAAAAAGCTTAACTTATTATGCTTGAACTCGAGTAGAGTCTAGATGTTTGTGAATAAAGATTCATGGACATTTTTCAATTATTAAAACTGTCTCAAATGGTTTAAATGCACAACTTTAAATTAAAAGAAGTCATTAAGATCCGGTTTGAAAGGAGCATTAATAGAAATAATAAAGTGAAAAAGGTAAAGTTAACATATTATTTTGTTTATTTGGGTCATTCTCGGTCTTTGTCCTTTGCATTTGTGTCTTATTCAAAGTCTGACATCGGAAACATGTAAAAATATAGTCTTTGATTACACGCGTACATTTAACTTCCATTTTCTACTTAAGTTTATTAAGAAAGAAGTTGTAATTTATGAAAGTTTAACATTGTTTTTTCTCTCCAGAACGGCTTGATGAATCTCGGTGAAATTTTGAATGGATGTTGAACATAGTTTGGAAGAAAACATAGGCTACTTTTGTTTTTTTTATTCCTCTAAGACAGAGTCACCGGCAACAGTTAGTAATATATGTAAGTCATACAAAATTCTTGTTTAAAGTACAATCAAATTCAAAACAAATCAAATACAATTTAGTATTAATATACAGCGATATTGTTTCAAATAAAAATAGAACTCTAATACAAAAGTTACTTTATATTTCGAACCGAATTTTTTTTTATCTGCAGCTATACTTCAATTAATATACAACAGATGCCTCTCTTGAGAGATATTAAACTACCTTCAGAACAGCACTTTATTTAAAAACATTCGGAAAACCTCGCACGATCGTACGTTACGGTTTTATGGTATGGTATAAATCCTTTACAACGGTTTTGTGGTTTTGTAAACTTTAGGTTTGAACATGGTATTATACCACCTGTTCTCTCTTCTTAACTTGTATTTTTAATAGTACAAAAATAAGTTTTTTTTTATATCATAAGGTGGCAAACGAGTGACCGGCCACCTGAAATCGCTGAAATAGCGAAGTGACCGTTGCCCATAGACATACGCAATTGCATGTGCGTTGCCTACGTTTAATCGACGGAGGAGAGGATGCACAGAAAGATAATTTTTTCCCTATCTATGCATCTTCTCATCCGAAAAGTCCACTTTCACTTCCCATCCTTTCCTTGTAAAGAAAAGGGTGAGAAAGGAAAGAGGACAAAATTAATGAGTATTAGTAATATTATAAATGCGAATGCTTGGATGGATGGATATTTGTTTGAAGGTATCTCCAGGACGACAGCATGGATATCGGGGAAAATTAACATAGCTGTAGGACATAGTCTGGAAGGATACATAGGCTACTAATAAAGTTTTTTTTCCATTCCGCGGGTGTGGAGCTAGCAGCAGCTAGTCTCTATATATTAAATAAAATAAACATTGCTTTAGAAACTATAAAATCCATTTTACTAATAATAAGAATTTAATGTTTTAACACATTAAATGTTGGTGTTCTTTATTTCAATATATCATATTACTTAACTACGACGTTCTATAGTAACTTGAATCCGTCTGAAAATTTTGAAAATGGAACGAAAATCGAAATGTAAAGAAAACAAATTCCCCGTGTGGAAAATAAGTTCAAAGTAAATTTATTTATTTATTTATTTTAATTGGTACACAAAACAGCTTAACACCATTTACATATTAAAATAAATGAAGTAATATTAAGGATCTAGGTTATAAGCCAAAGTAAATGTACACAACATGATTATACAAATGTAAAAAGAACGAAAAGACTTATTACACACTTAAAAATTAATTATGAATACTTAAATTTAAACTGTTACAATTATGGGGGTTAATAAAAACACGAAAATGAAGGGATGAGGAAAACTAGACATTGTTACTGCAGTATTTTTGAGACAGCATTTCTGAAGACCGCATATTTAGGATTGAAGATGTCTAGATCGTTCGATGTACTATTATATAGACGTCTCATTCTAACAATAGGGTTGTAATAGGAAGTGTTGTTTTTATAAGTACAAAGTGGAAATGGTTTTTGAGACCGAGTTACGTGCCTCGTGTTTATGTCGATTTCGGCTAGAAGAGTAGGTGTATCAGCAGACGAATGAATAATTTTATGAAGCCATAATAAGTCTTGGCGCTTTCGACGAATTTCTAAGGTAGTTACGTTATATTTTTTACATCTCGCAGCGTAAGAACCTAAAGAACGTCCATGTCCCATTCTATAGCTTAATATTTTAAGAAATTGTTTTTGGACAGCTTCTAATCTAGTAGAATGTAAAATATATGATGGCGACCAAATGACAGATCCATACTCGAGGCCTGTTCTAACTAAAGTGTTATATAAACTTAGATAACTTTGATATTTACAAAAACCTTTTGTTGATCTTGAGATGAAACCTATTAGCTGATATGCTTTCTTCGAGATGTGTTCAACATGTTGACGAAATGTCAGTTTGTCATCGAAAATAACCCCGAGATCTCGGATTACATTCTTGCGTTCTAGTGGATGACCATCAAGTTTATATGGAAATTTAGATTTTGTTCTTTTGTTACTAAAAGATATTATGAAGCACTTTTTTATGTTTAGCACCATTTTGTTATTTTGACACCACTGTAAAATACGATTTAAATCATCCTGTAATAGCTTAGAATCTTGGCTATCTTGTATAAGGTTAAAAATTTTAAGATCATCAGCGTAAAGTAGACAACGACAGCGTAACTGACTGACAAGGTCGTTGATGAATATGTTAAAAAACAGAGGGCCAAGATGAGAACCTTGCGGAACACCAGACGCTATTGTTACCGAGGTCGACTTTGAATTTCTTATAAACACT
>NW_013530893.1:2233393-2288922 GCF_000836235.2 Papilio xuthus | reverse complement strand
GAAAATAATACTTAATAAGAGAAACGTGGGACATAGGTAAATAAAATGCAAAGTTACATAGCCTGCGAGTACAATTTTAATACCAGTAGCTCTTATTATTTTAATATATACTTGTAAACAGATTTAAAAAATAAAGGCGTCGATGCAATATTTACATAATCTATCTACATTTATTCGTTTCTTAGCACGTTATAATAAAATATTATATATAAACAACTAGCGGTTCCATGAGACTCCGTCCGCGCGGAATTAAAAAAAAATGATTAGTACCCTATGTGTTCTTTCAGACTATGTTCCGTTCTACTGTTCTGATACCTTCTACCATCCATCCATTTAAACATTAGCATTTATAATATTAGTAAGATTCAAGTAATATACCAAATGTAATATCAATTATAGACAAACAGGCATTTTATCGTAAAGTGGCTTTCACAATATTCATTATTCAGTTATTTATATTCTTCTAAAGTCAATATAAACTAAACCTATGATACCGAATCTCCACAAAGTCTAGCAATTCAAACAAAATACGGGTTAAGTTAGATCTAAGATTTATAATTGTAAAATATTGTTTTAACTATATGTTTTCGTTGTTAGGATGTTCTCGTTGTGACCTGCTTTTTTTAGCCTCATTTTTTTTAAGAAAGAAAATATTTTATTTAGTAAAAGTATAAGTACCACTGCGTCTCAGAAAATGTAAGCTCTTAAAAATACAACGTCTATTGTAACACAAATCTTTTGTGTTTAGAAACCACTCAGCTTTTAAATGCTTGAAGCACAAAATTAAACATCACAGTTAAGGATATTTATCTGTCAAAAAATATATCAAGTAATATGTTAATTTGGTAATTTTTGTGTGTTTAATGTGATAATTAAGGTGTACTGTATAAAGTTAAGTGGATACGTAAGGAAACTAATTATACAGTTGTTAGCATTTTTTTAATAGCAAAAGGTATACTGTTAAAGCCTTAGGAGGAAACTGGTATTTATATCTTTCATCTTGAGATATAAATGAAATTAATTTGATGAAAATAACATGATATATTGTTTGACATTTTATAATAGCACACTTGCTAAGAACATAAACTGTTACAATAAATATACTGACATTTATTTCTGTTCTTGTGATCTATCACACATGTTGAACAATTTCGGAAACGTAGCAACCGATACGTATCCGATACGCTTAGGCATTCGTTTTCCTTAGCGTGTATTTGCGATTTTTATATCGAATTTATTTTCCCTTGGCCGTAGCGTTCGTAGCATTCGTAGCATCGTAGCGCTTGGCGTTTTGATACTCGTAGCGGTCTGCGGTTTAGCAATTTATTTCTGCTGTAGCGTAGCTATAGCGTCGTATACATAGTCGTAGCGTTGTAAAATTAATAGCTGCATACCGTGATTTATAAGGTAGTGTTACTAGATAGTGATAAAAATTTTATTTACTACCTCAAGTTGTTTATATACTTTGTTCCAGTTTTTATCTATTTTATCCGATAATCCTTTTGAAATTAATATGCTATAACGAATGACCGCCTCAACCTATTAATTACTTTGGCTTTCTAAGTACCACTTGTGAAAGCGAAGCGTTCTAAAAAAAATTGTTAATTTTTTTTGTTGTTTGTTTTTAACGAAATATTTACTCTCGTTAATGATGTACCATAATTCTCTTGTAATTTTGGAAAGAAATTTACTAGTTTTAGTCATTCAATATTTAAATATATAATAACAAAAAATCTAAAAAAAAATCACATTCTTTTACGTATATATTTGAATAAGAACAGCTGAAAACAATGAACTCTGTTCATGTTTAACTTTTTTCTTCGGCCGAGTCTGATGTTTACCGACACGCACATTATAGCATGTTTCAATTTCTATATTAAAAATACAATCGCGTGCTAAAGTAACTAAAAAAGTCAAAGGATCATGACCTTGGATAGATAATATCGCTTCATGGTTATTATTCAAATCGGGTTAGTATTGATACAAGTTAAAAATACACGAGACATTTCAGAGGTTAAAAGTTTCTGGATAATGCACTGTTAGGTCAAGGTTTATTTAGTATCAAAATAATACTTGTTAATTCCGAGAAAGGCTATACAAAACACATATAATATAAACTGCTCCGTGACAAAAAAAAACAGAGAAATTATAAGGCGAAAAGCATGGTATCTGGTTTGCTTAATTAACCTATCTAACTTGAGCATAGCCTGAACGCTTTATACAGTTGTAAAGAGAAAAATCTTTTAGTAATTTTCGACAACTAAAAATGTATATTAAATAATTTAAATAGATTAAACATTAAACATTTTATTTTATTGTAAACACGAGATGCATTACTGAGTGAGTTAATTTAGGATTCTGTTGCAGACGTGATGTGAAGTATGGCGTCATCACAGATCGTCCGGCGAGGGCGCCACCGCGCAACACGCTTCCTGTTGAAAGCGGATACTAAGACATGAAGTTAATAATGCAAGCAACGTACTAACATGGAGTCCACCTTTATTATACCAACTTATGTAAGATATTATATACAAATAAAGTAAATAAGGGACTTATTATATAAGTAATAACAAATTCATATTTTTGGATTCAAAGGTATGTAAATTTCATAATCATTAAATTCTAATTCCAACGTTTGATAAAACAACGCTCGGTTTTCGGCGCATTTAATCAAATAAACGAACAATTCAGTCTGTAAAATTACTATAGCTTTATAATTTATGTTGAGCCTCCCTTCAAATTCCCACAACAATGCCTACTTGAGGTCGAGTGATTTCGATCTTTCCCGAGGGAATAATTGAATAATTCAAATGTTCGTGACAGGTGGCAGCCGAGCCGAACGATACGGAGGTCGAATACGATAATGCCGAGGATCCTGACGCTGTCACCCTGTTATCAATACTCCTTGTCGGTAAGTTTATAAGTCGACATATTATAATTTAAAAATTTTAACCCTTTAATAACAGTTCGTGCTTTATATGTACGTTTTTTACAGTGGTAGAGCCCGTTTTAACATCTTCGCACGAATTGGCCCGGCTCGCCCGGTGAAATACCACGACCACACAGAAGACAGGCGTGAAGTGGAAGCAATTCCGCGTTTCGTCTGATGAGTGTGCGTCCCGGAGGCCTAATTTCGTCCTCTTTCCCTTCCCATCCTTTTTCTTATAAAGAAAGGATGGGAAGTGGAAGTGGACTTTCCGGATCAGAGGATGCATGGGAAGGGAAAATACTTTCTTTCTGTGCATCCTCTTTTCCGTCGATTAAAGGTAGGCAACGCATATGCAATTGCGTATGTCTATGGGCAACGGTCACTTCGCTATTTCAGCGATTTCAGGTGGTCGCTCGCTCGTTTGCCACCATATGATATAAAAAAAATATGTATACTATGATTAATGAAACGACAGATTATTGAATATTTCATATGAGTCACGCGAACAAAGTACTACTGTTATGGATCGAATACTTATTAATATATTATTATGCATAAACTTCCGAAATGCCAAATAAATACCCATATCGGAAGTAATTTTGTGTGGCACATATCCAAGTATAAAACATACTTTTACTGACGGTGACGTCCGCAATATAAATCACAGGCTATCAAAGGGTTAAACTGTGTAACACTAAACAGAGTCAAACTGTTTTTTTTATAAATGTGACACAAGTAACATTTTCAGCCAGTGAATGTCATTATAATTATTAATTTCTATTGATTTCTAGTAATGTTGTCTCTAATTCAGTATTTGTTTACAGGTATTTTTCTATCTTTATTGATATTTGTAAGTGCCGCGGGCAATATCTTAGTCTGCATAGCGATTTATACCGACCGAGGACTTCGACGTATCGGCAACTTATTTCTAGCGTCATTAGCCATCGCTGACATGTTAGTTGCTGCAGCTGTGATGACGTTCGCCGGAGTTAATGATTTACTAGGGTAAGTTATCCTAGTATAGATAAAAGAGAAGTATAACAATAGAAAATATAGATTTTAACCGTGAGTGTACTGTTCTATTCTGTGGCTTTGAATTAACTTTAAAGATGATTTTTAAAGAAGACTTTTTAAACTCTATTTGTACTATTTTTCTCTTCTTTAATGTAAGTAAAATTTGTTATACATGATGATTTAAAAATATTCTACCGATTCTTAGATCGTAAGTATTTCGTGTTAAAAGTAATTTTGTTTCGTCTGTCGAAACAATACGTAATACTTCGTCGAAATACAGAATGTTTCTTTCTCTAGGTATTGGGTTTTCGGCGAACAATTCTGCGACACTTGGGTGGCTTGTGACGTCATGTGCTCCACGGCATCCATCTTGAATTTATGTGCCATATCATTAGATAGGTACATACACATCAAAGATCCCCTGAGGTATTTAATTTAAATATTATCAAACAATTTAGTTTCACATCTTTCTTTGGTATTTCTTTGTTGTGACTGAATTTATACGAGTATCAATTTTCATTGACGCTTGTAATGGTTCATTCATTCATTCATAGTTTCCATTGCTAAAATAATCTTAGAAAGACTGTTGTCTCTTTCATTATCTTTGTAAAAATTGAGATTACGATATGTTTTATATAGTTTATAGCTGTCGCATGGGAATCCATCCGAAGGAATTGAAAAAAAAACAAAATAACCTATGTATTCTTCCAGACTATGTTCTATATGTATCCATCCATCCATACATCTAAACGTTCGCATTTATAATATGAGTAATACATTTCAGTCTAGACTACAAGCAAGAATACTCATATTCTTAATAATTCAAGCTTAGAAGTGTAGAAAGATAAAAAACTTGCTTTAAAATTCTTTATTATTCAGCTTTCTATCTTTTTTCATATAAATTGCTTACGGATAATCTTAATATCGTCCTTTCTAGTACCAATATAAGTATATGTGTAAAATTTTACGGCATAAAATTTGCTTTTTAACTCTTGTTTCATAGTTTAATATTCTCTACAATATTGGAAACGTAGTACAATGTACACAATAGTTGAAAACATATTATAGCAACTTGCATCTCGTATTGAATCCTTTAAAATTTTCACGAGACGATTGAAGTTCTAAAAGTACCTTTATTTAAAATGTATATTGAAATGTGAATTTAATCTAAATTTTACTTAACAATAAATGAACTTTAAAAGCAAGATTTCATTCAACTGTTTTGCACTTGTTAGCGTGCCCGATATTGCTCGGATTTTAATATCGCATGTTATGCGCTTACTAATATAATATTATAAATGCGAATGTTTTGGATGGCCTAATCACCCTTAACTTAGGGTAGGCTCCGAGCCTCTCGGTGGGGACGTATAGTGCGCTGATGATGATGATGAATGTTTGGATAGATGGATGTTTGTTTGAAGGTATCTCGAGAACGGTCGTATTCACCTAGCTGCCGCGCGGAATTGAAAAAAAACTTAAAATTAGTTACCTATGTGGTCTTTCAGAATATCCTCTACATCTCTGCCAAATTTCAGCAAGATTCATCCAGCCTTTCTGGTGACACCTTGAAACAAACATCCATCCATCCAAACAATCGCATTCATAATATTAGTAAGAATTAAGATTCTTCTTTTCCTTTGGAACTTATTTATTTCTTTGTTACCAGGTATGGTCGTTGGGTTACAAGGAAAGTTGCCATCGTAACGATTGCATTAATTTGGTTGTTAGCAGTACTTGTCAGTTTCCTACCTATATCATTGGGATTACATCGACCCCCTGAAGAGTCGGTTGCAACGGAGAAACCACCGCGGTACCCAACATGTGCGCTTGTGTTAACACCAACTTACGCTATTGTATCCAGTTGTATATCATTTATTTTACCCTGCATTGTTATGATCAGTATATATTGCAGGTGAGTTATTTTTCTCTTTTTTTTATAAAATAAGAGCCAAACGAACAGAGAAAACCCCGAGGTGTTTTTTTTATAACACAAGGTGGCAAACGAGCGAGCGGCCACCTGAAATCGCTGAAATAGCGAAGTGACCGTTGCCCATAGACATACGCAATTACATATGCGTTACCTACCTTTAATCGACGGAGAAGAGGATGCACAGAAAGAAAAATATTTTCCCTTCCCATGCATCCTCTCATCCGGAAAGTCCACTTCCACTTCTCATCCTTCCCTTATAAGAAAAAGGGTGGGAAGGGAAAGAGGTCTAAATTAGGCCTCCGGGACACACACTCATCAGACGAAACGCGGAATTGCTCCTACTTCACGCCTGTCTTCTGTGTGGTCGTGGTATTTACCCCCGAGCCGGGTCAATTCGTGCGAAGATGTTAAAGCGGGCTCTACCACTGTTAATACGACGCCCATGGACATCTGCAATAACAGAGGTCCGCAGATGTCGACCTTTGAGATGATACCCTCGCTTCTTGAAGGAGCGTAAGTCATAGCTATTTGGAAATACCGCCGAAGGAAATACTATCCCAGAACACGGCTTTGTATGGTAGAAAGTTTCGCAAAAACCGCACTCTATTATATGCCAGGTTTCCGATAAACGTGTCAATTTTTTTTTAAGTGATTAGTTAAAGAAAATAGAGTAATGAGATCAACTAAATTTAACAATTGATAGCAAGTTTGAAGCGTCAATAGCCTAATGGTTAAGGATACGGATTTTCGATCACCAGGTCGGGGGTTCGAATCCCGCCCTTCGACTATTGTCGTAAACTATATCCTAGCACAAGCATACACCTTAGTTGGAATGGTAAAAGAAATATTAGTAAATTTAAAAAATCTGCTAATATTTAAAAAAAAAGAGTACGGTGCAACACTAAAGTGATTTGATAACTTGTTATATTTAACTCTTTAATACCCTGACTTAATCATTCAAAGTCCTATAAAGTTAAATAACGAATGCCCTAAGTCTACGTATGTAAGATTTAGAATGACAAATCAACATGAAGATGATGCTTGATTGACTGAATATGGCATTTAGGCAATATTTTTATACGTACATGTCAAAAGAATAAAACAAACTCCAGCAAAACATTTCCATTCAACTTGCCACTAAATTTAAAAATGAAATATAAAAAACAAATATGAATGAAAAACGAAACATGATTCACACGAGTAATAACAGAATATTTTTTGTAGGCTTTACTGCTACGCCCAGAAACACGTAAAGTCAATTAAGGCTGTCACCCGCACAGTACAATTGCCAGACAATCGGACCAAGTCGGTGCGGACGAGGGTGCATACCCACGTCCATTCGTCCCCCTACCACGTGTCCGATCATAAAGCGGCCATCACCGTCGGAATCATTATGGGCGTTTTCCTATTGTGCTGGGTGCCATTCTTTTGCGTTAACATTGTTGCGGCTTTTTGTAAAACTTGTATACCAGGTGAGTCGTTCTTTCTGTCTCTTACATGAATATTAAAATTGACGAAATAAAAATGACTTGACATTTATTGTGTTCAGTTACACGCACACATTTATTGAGTACAGCATAAATATTACATTTCCATAAGTAGAAAAGCAGATACTTGGAACATTTCGAAAGTGTGATTGAGCTACACAATCATCGACACCTATCGGCTGATGCGTTAAACTACAATTGGAAATTATTCACAGCGCCCTCTTTTGAGAAACTAATAAGAATATGATAAAATTTACAATTTTGATTTTAAAAAAAATTGTTGCAGATTTAGCATTCAAGATACTAACGTGGCTCGGCTATTCAAATTCCGCTTTCAATCCGATCATCTATTCTATCTTCAACACCGAATTCCGTGAAGCTTTTAAGAAGATTCTAACATCGAGGTACCCACCGTGCTGTGGTTACCAAACTGTAAGAGCCAACACTCCAACACGTAACGACAACTTTGTAACTGATTACGGCACAAAGACTTTAGTTGTGAGACGAAGTGGATCTTTAGGACTATCGGGCGTTGACCCCACACCGAGATCGTCAGCGGAATCTGTAAGACCTTTAAAAGACTATCATATCTGACAGGAAGATGGGAGTAGCAATAACGGGCTACTCGATAAAAGTGATGTGGTGTAATGTAAAGTTTCTTCTAGATATACATAGTTATAGATAGTTTTAGTGCAAATACGATACAAGATTCCTAATATAAAAATTCATAAATAAATTAATATTACCTTCAAATTAATAGAATTAATTAATAATGATGATATCAATCAAACTATAGATGTTTATTTTAAAGAATAACTCAACTAGATGTAATTATGTATATTTCTCCCTTTCCTTAATATCTATGAAAAATATCGGATTTTAAACAAAAGAATATCAGTTCCCTGAGTTACATTATGACGCAGGCCACTGAACTCTATAAATAGACTGGCTATGCGATGTAGAATTTTGTGCCTATTTGATTATGCGTATAATCAACAGGCGCACTTAAACCGGAACGTAGTAAAAGCAGTCACTTCCAAGCTCGCCTATCCATTTATAAATGAATTAAAATAGATATTTAAGGTAACTCTATGAATAAATCTGCATTGATTATTATTATTTAATAATTCCTGTGATACTTTTGTAAATACTTTATAATAAGAGCTTTGTTACTATCGTCTATAAACGTAAAGGTTAGTCAAAAATATTTTTAACGACTTAACAGGAGGGCGCTAGTGAGCTGTTATAATTTAATCTGAATTATGCCCACCGGTTCAGATATCCTTCAGTCTCTACACAAAATTAGTTAAACTTAAGTTCAGACGTTAGGTTTTATTGTGAATATTATTAAAAATGTCGGAGAAATTCGTGCGGTTTATTATTTAATTTTTCAGTCAGTGCGCACACCAGCGCGGGCACTGTCTCCAGGCCAAGCGCACTACTGACAGATGCAGTGACACTGACAGACGTCACAACGTACAAACAGTGTTGCCATTCGCATAAATATAATTAACGTCATAAATTGATTTTCTCTGAAACATATATTTTTCTTTTAAATGTTACGAATACTGTTAGAAATAAAACTACAAGTTCCAATTTTGCTATTCGTTTTTCCACTTGTCTTTTAAATCACATCTGTGTCTCACAGCATTTTTGTAATAAAATATAATAGCTTACAATTCTCTGGATACCGATTTGTAAATATTGAGTAGATGAAATTGCTAATATAATTTTTATGAAAAGGGCTATGAGTGATTTGTTGAAGACACATCTCGGGAAAGATTTGTTTAACTAAGTAACAATGTAGAAATTTGAATAACTATAAATAAATCTTATTTAGTAAAATACTTCATTATTTACTCTCATAGTATTTTCAAATACGAATAAATAATACGAATTTGTGTATATTTAAAGAAACATATGTTTTATATATAAATTAGATTTAATCTATAAAAAATTAGAATAGTATTTACGTTAATATTAATGGGGAAAAGCGCTAATGATCTTTATTAGAAATTAAATTAAGTAAATAAATAGATTATATTTATGTATATAGCTTAATTATAATATATGTAGCATACATATCAAATCTATTAATAAATACATACGAACTTAAATAAATGAAAAACATTGTTTAGAGAAAAATCTCTCTGTGTCTCTCTCTCTCTCTCTCTGCCTCTCTCTAGCTTGCATCCCACAAAATGGTGGGGTCAGCTTT
This sequence comes from Papilio xuthus, assembly GCF_000836235.2. Lineage (NCBI taxonomy): Eukaryota > Metazoa > Arthropoda > Insecta > Lepidoptera > Papilionidae > Papilio > Papilio xuthus. Next base: position 2,279,344 of record NW_013530893.1, on the reverse strand, counting down.
TCCAATCCGTCTCTTCCATTTCGCTCTGTCCATGACATCTTCTAAGACTTGGCACTCAATCATATCTTTTATTACTACATTCTACCTCTATAAACTTAAAAAATATCGCGGTCTCTTAGAATCTTTGTTGATTGTATTAAAAATACTAAAATCAGTATTAATTATTATGTCGAATATAAAATAAAACAATATTTAGAAATCTCAATATATATTCCTTTTTAACTTATATACATAGATGCTATAATCGTGTGTTTTCATTGCCATAATACCTGTACAAAAACATAGTGTTTTGTTCAATATTTGTAGATGATATATTTACACACAATGGAAACTCACCGTAGATTCATTCAACTCTCTATGTATTCTAAAGACTGAAGTGAAAAAGCAATTGTACGAAGTATTAAAAACACTATCCCTGTTAAAAATTTCATATTGAATACATTATTTAAATACATTTAATAATTGTTATTATAATAATCTTGGAAAATATTTTATTTCTATGAACTACGCAAAGAATTTATTCATTGGAATAAAAGTAAACAATTTTTACATACCTACTTAAGACAACAAAAGAATAAGGGCTATTTTCATCTTAAAGGAATCGAACAGAAAGAAAATTTTGGAGACAAAAATATAACGCGAGATTCACCTTTACTATTCCTTTTATTCATGTCAAAAAATAGATTCATATTAGGGAACATACCCATACTACGTGATCTATTTTTTTGACCCCTCAGTGACCACTCGTAGTACATGACAAGACCCCGCAGCCCCTTTAGTTTTTACGTAGTAATTCATAATTATGATTTTTAATCATTTCACAGGCAAAAATTGAAGAACAATAATACATACTCTCCTTTTTTGCGTAAGACTGTAAGCATACTTAAATTACTAGTGAATTATGTATTATGAAAAAAAAAATCTGAGAACGCCCCCCACTTGTGACTGACCGTAGTATTTTAAAGACTCCGCTCCCCCCCCCCTAAACGGGTAATATAGTATGGATACGATCCCTTACGTATTAAAAATTTGAGATTATTCAATGTTAAAATATATCTATTTTGCTGTATATACTATAACTAAGGCTGAATTTCTACTATGAAAAAGATTATTTATTTATGCAATTGTTAATCCAGAATCATATTCTAATAATTAATAGAAATCAGTTTCAACTTATATATAGTAATTATAAATATTATATAAAAATATTGTGAATAACATCTCTTATATATTTAGTGAGTAGCTTTGTTAAACGCGCCTACGGAGTTTTATTAAAGCTGCAACTTCGTGTATTAAAAAGAATTTCTAGTTGAAATAAATCTTTAGTAAACTAAAGTCATTGTTTTATTCCAAACTACCTGTAGCAAGCGACTCCTTCCGCGCGGTATTAAAATAAACTTAATTAGTAGCCTATGTGTTCTTTTAGATTATGTTCTATTCGTATGCCAAATTTAATCGAGATCCGTTCAGTCGTTCTAGAGATATCTTCAAACACACATCCATCCATCCACATCACATCCATCTAAACATTCAGCTCTTCAAGAAAATGAGCCCATCCACTTCTTAACACATTTTCGATTACCTTTGCTATCCTTAGATCGGTTTAATTAAAAGAAAATTAATTAAAAAGTAAGCTAAGCAAAATTTAATCGGAACCGATTATTTAGTTCGAAGGTAAGAGACTAAATATTTCTATAAGAAGACAAGATTCGCTCGCCCGGTACGGGGATCTAAAAGTCCATCTTAAAAAAATCTTCTTTATAATTCTGACACTTTTTATAAAGCAATTTATATTTTTAATCTGAGTCTTATTGACACGTATAGGCAAATCAGAGAATACGTCATCCTCCTTTTGTCCGATCATCAAAGGTGATACGGGCGAACCAGTCAACGATTTCACAGAAATGCTGCAACTAGATATGTTTTTAAACGTGTTTTTGGCAAAGGAATCTCATGGTTATAGTAGAATTTAATATAAATCATCATCATCATCATCATCAGCTCACTATACGTCCCCACCAAGGGGCTCGGAGCCTACCCTAAAGTTAAGGGTGATTAGGCCATAGTCAAACACGCTGGCCCAGTGCGGGTTGGTTGACCTCACACATATCTTTGAACTACTTCTCAGATATGTGCAGGTTGCATCACGATGTTTTCCTTCACCGTAAGAACGTCGGAAAATAAGACTATAAATAAGTGTATTTAATAATAAGTAGTAACTTAGATAATATTAAATTCAATTAAGTAATAGTCGATAAGAAAAATTAATAAAAAAAATTTAAGCACAAAACTTAATTCATTCCCTGATAAATAAATTTTAATATCCTCCATTACATTTTATTTGTAGTAATAACATTATATTTTGTTTCACTTTACTATCATTGAGGATTAAAGTGTAGTTCCACTGACAAAACACTAATACCAAAAAAATTCTCATAAACATTATTCCACTTTAAAAAACTGAATTATTTAAATGTTACACTGTTGTACAGTGGAAACTCACCCTTATAAGATCAATAAACAAGTTAAGAAAGCTTCAAATAACTTTCACATTAATGGAACATTTCCAAACTCGTAATACATTGCTTTTTGATGAAATGTCAAATATAATACGTATTCAGTAAACATTTTCCACGATACAACTTGAAAATTCGTTAGTGCCTTAAGAATTTTAATGAACGATGTTCCAAAGTATTTGAGCATGTCGTCGAAACATCGCTTGATATGAAAAGTTTTTTCACGTTAATGACGGCTGATATTTTTTTAATAAATTACACAAATTTAAAATAGTATAATCATTGTAATAATATTTGAAGCGCCTAATAGTTAAGGGTATGGATTTCCGATCAGGTGGACAAGAGTTCGAATCTTATATATATACTAGCGGATCCGACAGACGTTGTCCTGTCTACACGTCTTTAATTTGAATAAATTAATAAGTAGTTTAATAATATTTGATGAAAATTGTGAATCTAAACCATTCCCAGATCCCCTTGAACACACAAAAAATTTCGTCAAAATCGGTCCAGTCGTTTGACAGAAGTTCAGTGACATACACACTCACAGAAGAATTATATATATAAAGATATATAACCTCAAACCATAACTAATTTTAACTATATTTCAAAAGACAGAAAAATTCAATATAATTTTTACCACGATTGGTTTTAAGCTTTCGATGGTCATGGTTCAATTCCGATTTAAAAATTAAAAAATATGAATGAACTTTGAAAGAACATTTAATTCTGTTGTAAAGAATCATAACTTTTTTAAACAAGTTTTTGCATGGAACTGGGCACGTAATAAATTTCTCTCAAGATTTATTGCGGAAACTTGTTTCGTATTTTTTCATTTTTATTTCGCTCTTGTTAAACTTTTATTTCAAAACTCTAATGTGGCTTCGTAGTCCTTATGAACTTCAATTTGTATGTAAATTTGATTTTATTGTTCACTTGCTGTCGCCCGCGAGTCCGTCCGCGCGGAATTAAAAAAAATCAGTAGCCCATGTGTTCATCCAGAATATGTTCTACATTTATGTCAAATTACAGCAAGATCCACGCAACCGTTCTGGAGATATCTTTAAACAAACATCCATCTATCTAACCAGTCTGCCAAAACTAATGTCATAGTGCAAGTACGAAGTACCCAGGATTTTTTGCCAGTAATTTTTTTTTATTATAAAACATTTATCGGGCGTCTAAAGAACATCCGACCAGAATCAAATCATCTGACCTTGTGTGTGTCTTTCATTTTAGTATAATACATAATTTATTTTTGTTTTACCTTTAACATTTCGAGATCAGTATAAATAATTATCCCGATTTCTATTTTTTAAAATATAAATTCATGTCACTCTATCTTTTCCTCATCTATATTGAACTAATGAACTTCAGAGGTCAAATGTATTTTAATCAAACGAAGCTAAAAATACGCTTTGAATTTCGATTCGGTTGAATTTCGAAATAATAAACTGGGGTTGTTTGAGTGTGAAGAGCGTCCGTGGGTTAGTAGTTAAGCCCTTGACTTGTAATCTTCAAGTCCTGGGTTCAAATCCCACGATGTACAATGAGTTGTACGATTAACATACGTACATTTATCCGACGTTCCAACAGTGAACGAAAATATCGTGATGCAACCTGAACTTATCTGCGAAGAAATTCAAAGATATATGAAGTCAACCCATGTAGGCCTCAGTTGACTATGGCCGAGTCACTTCTAACTTAGGGTAGGCTCCGAGCTCCTCAGTGGGGACATATAAACCGATGATGAAAATGATTTTTAAGAGTCAATCATTAACGTGTATGTAACAAGTTTCATGGCAATTAAAACTCTTTAAAACGGTGCAATTAGATAAACAAATAGCACATGTAGTAAGAAAAAAATTGACATAGCTCGCTCGTTAGTAACCACAGTTTAGTGCTACAAAGGGCTAATTATTTCTAACAGAAACAAGACATCGTTAGCGGTTTGTATGTCTAACGATATACTGTGTACGTTAAAGTTTTATGATTACATTAAAGTACAAATAACTTTTTATAATACAAAGACGGCAAATGAGCTTACAGGTCACCTGGGGTTAAATGAATGCTAGCCATCAATATAATGAGAAAAAGATGCATTGCAACATCTACTTGTCTTAGTTAAAAAATATGCCCCTATAGAACAAAGACGCAGCGTTCGCGGTGGGACGTGTGAAGATAGGTAAAGTTGGGTAACGCTCCTGCCTCCGTAACCGGTTTTAATAACTACAAAAAATTATAAATAAATAAGAATAAAAAAAAATATTATAGTGTAAAATGACTCAAGAGCTCGCGAATAAGTTACTCTACACGTTACAGTATTCTTGGGGCTTAAATTGCAATTAACAGTGTACCGTGCAGTGAAGATTGATACTATGTGTTTATGGAAATTTAGCACTCGCTTGCTTTTATTATAACTACATTGTGTGTTACATCTTAAAGTCTTACGATGTAATTTTATAAAATTAATATTGCAAAAGAGTATAGCGGTGTTGGAAAGTAGAATCTCTATATATGTATTACTATAACTAGCGATCGCTCGTGACTTTGTAAACGCGGAAATAAAAGCATAAATAAAATTCGCGTCTAATCGATCCAGATGTTTCGGAGATTTACGGAACATACATACCAAACATCCATCCATCCGAACATTCGCATTTATAATATTAGTAAGATAATTCGCAAAATCTTATAGTATACCCGACAGACGTTGTCCTGTCTACACGTCTTTAATTTGAATAAATTAATATGAAGTTAATATTTGATGAAAATTGTGAATCTAAACCATTCCCAGATCCCCTTGAACACACACAAAAAATGGTCATCAAAATCGGTCCAGTCGTTTGAGAGAAGTTCAGTGACATACACACTCACAGAAGAATTATATATATAAAGATAACATAATAGCATTTATTACGACTCGTATTTCTACACTTGTATTCTGCACCCACGTATTTCATTATTTGAACAGAATTTGTAGACTAATTGAAGGGGTAGTCATAAATTTTAATTAGCAAGCTTTACGTCACATTGTGTAACGGAATGAAATATAACAGGTGACGAATTTATACATCGCACATATTGTTATATACATTTTATTCATATTAATACTCATATTAATATTATAAATGCGAATTTGGATGTATGAATGGATGGTACCTTTTTTTTCCAGAGAGGAATGCTTTATGCATACTCCGCGCCCCGGGGGGGACGCGGCAGTTAAGTGGGATTCTCCTCCATAGCGGAGGCATACCCACTAAATCTCTCTGTTCCTCCAAGGCATCGAGACGGGACCATGGGCACGCTTTCGCTTTCGTCCGCGGCCCAATGGATGGTAGAGAGGTACCTCGAATACGTCTGCCCGGATCTCGTTAAAATTTGGCACAGATGTAGAACATAGTCTGGAAGAACACATATGCTACTAAGTTTTTTTTAATTCCATGTGGACTGAGTTGCGGGCGACAGCTATTAATATACATATGGGAACATTTGGATGTAGATGGACGTTTATTAGAAGGTATCTCCAGAACGGCTTCATGGATCTCGCTGTAATAAATGTAGAACATATTCTGGAAGAACACATACGCTACTTATTAAGTTACATCATATATCAGACAGTTTTGACGAAGCTAATTGAATAACCATAGATTTACAATGCAAAAACATATAATATATATTGTTATTTCAGTTTTTTTTAGAATGAATGAGCGAGATAGCGATACGTTTTTTCTAATTATTTCAGCGATGAAAATCCACGGTTAAGACATGGCATAAAAACGTGGAAAAGCGAGTTTTGTTTTTTTTTAATCTTCGTATAAGTTTTAGGTTGAAAAATAAACTCTATTGAACATATTGTAGGAACGAAAACGTTTGTTTAGATTCAAAATTTCTCCCGTTTTAATATTCTTTGCAACTGAAATAGAGGGCCTTGTAAAGTGGAAAATATCACGCTCCGATAAATTTTTAAATTTCATTGAATTTGACTTGGAACAAACGCTGTTCGTATTTTATTAAATAAACGATTTTTTCTTATTTAACTTCGTAATTATAATCAATAATTTTCTTTATATTTCTTAGGAATTGATTTTTTTTTTCAAAACGAAAAAGTATACAAAAGTAAGTCAAGTTTACATAATCTTTTTTAAAATTTATATTAAGAAAATCTGAACCGCCTACGTTTACATAAAAACACGTACTTGTGGTACAATAGAACGTAAGTACATAAGTGTTAACAAAATTAACACATTCACTGCTTAAGGTATAATATTGAATAATAAGCTAGGAACCAATATTGTAAGGCGTATTTTGATATATATATATATATATATATATATATATATATATATATATATATATATATATATATAGAATATAAAATATGCGTTTAAAAATATGGATGAAAGTACATTGTTATTATTATTATTTTAATAAAAATAAAACTTTTCGGATCGAAGCACGGATAACTAGAAAATGCACGGGCCGCTCAATCACTCGTATCCGAGTGGACGGCACCGCTATTATGCTCCTTCACCGCTCGGATCCGAGTGGTGAGCACTAAATGTGTTAATAATTTCACTAGAAAGAAAAAAACATAAGAAATAATTTACATCATATTGATTAAAATAATATCTTTTTAACATACCACTTACCTGTCAATCTCCATCAAACGCCTCGAATCATCTTACCTCGTATATAAATGACAAACTTTTACTTCACTATTGTCTAGAAATATTTATATGTAGGACTAATATATAACATATTTAAAAAGATAATTTTATTGCACTTAATAACAAAAACCATTGCAAATTACTTCAAGAAGAATGAAACAAATTTTCACAATACACAAGTCCCGACATTTATAATTTTATCAACATACGTCAGAAGCAACGACGCGTTTCAACTACCCGTATTTCGTTCGAAATTCGAATTACGTTCGGAATTCGAAAAATCTTTCACAATCTTAATTACAAAATCGATTTATTAACTGCCAGTATTATAATTATTTCCAAATTAAATTAAATCTATAAAAAATTATTTATTAAATTTTATAAAAAGACATTTTCTAATAAAATAAAAACAACTGACGTACACATGCAGAAAGTAACACAGAATAATTAATTTTTATATTTGATATTTTGAGAAAAATCTGATTTTTATTAACAAAATATATCAAAGACAGATGTAAAATATTCTTCCTAGATTCTATGTCTGTATCATGATAGGAATAAAAAAAAAATTTATCAATGCTAATAATATAAAGAGGAAAGATTTGCATTTTTGTATGTAACGAATAAACTCAAAGGTACTGGACTGATTTCAAAAAATCTTTTACCATTAAAAAGCTACATTTCCACTGAATTGCAAAGGTTTTATTACTTTTATTTTTTCATTCTGAGCGGACGAAGTCGATAGATTATACGAGAAAAACGGCATAGATTATTGAAAAATTCATCTTAATATCAGCCATATACTATTCCCGTCCTAACTAAATTAATTTGTTAATAGAATAAGAGAGAAGAAACTAACTGTCTCACATTAATTAATATTTTAAATATTAAATTCTATTTCGTTTTTATTTTATATTTTTTGTTTGTTTTTTTTTATTTTTATTTTAAATTCACCATCACGAGAACTGGCCGGCGAGAATTGTTTGTGTTTAAAAAAAAGTAATGAATATTTGACAGTTGTCTTTAACCTTGAATTAAAATTATTGCATTAATGTGTTTTGTAGGTAAAATAAGTGTATTTGTTGCGTTAAAATAATACTATATAGTTAGTATAGTAAGTTAAGTAGAGAACTATGTTATGGGTTAACTTAATATTAATCGTGAACTGTGCAGATAACAAAATATACATAATAAGTAAGCATTTGTGTTATGTTTTGTGCATCGAAGTATATTAAGAGGATGTTAATTGACTTTTTTATTAGCTGTATCTGTGTTCTATATTCAAATTTTGTTTTTTAATTTGTGTCATAGTGATTAAACGAAAATACGAATCAAGTTGCAGTGTTTTGAATTTCGAAGCAGAAGACGATTTGAGGTTATTAAAAAAGATTGTTAATATGCGTATATCAAAGACTATTTGTTTAAAATCTAATTACAATATTGACCTAGAATTAGATTTCTGTTCTACTGAACACAATGTTGTAGTCTGTAAAATAAATGGATTTGGATGGATGGATGGATGTTTGTCAGAAGGTTATCTCTAGAACGGGTGTATGGATCTCGTTGAAATTTGGCATACATGTAGAACATAGCCTTGAAGAACACATAGGCTACTAATTAAGTTTTTTTTTATACAGCACGAACGGTGTCACGGGCGACAGCTAGTTATTAATATAAGAATGATAAGTTACTATTCTAGTAGATTATCTTTATAACTTCAATTCAAGTCTGATTTTTAAATTCAAAAAATATTTTCTCGAAAATACCTTTGAAGATAAATCAGGTCATGGAATATTCTCTTCGGAACGCTCCCCGTTTCATAAGCGTAAAGAAATTCGAAATTGAGGAGAAAAATTTCTATTTGAGCAAGTGAATTTCGTTCAGTATTATTTAGAATGATATTTGTACAAGCATTGTGAATCTTTATCTTTATATATATAATTCTTCTGTGCGTGTGTATGTCACTGAACTTCTCTCAAACGACTGGACCGATTTTGGTGAAATTTTTTGTGTGTGTTCAATGGGATCTGGGAATGGTTTAGATTCACAATTTTCATCAAATATTATTAAACTTCATATTAATTTATTCAAATTAAAGACGTGTAGACAGGACAACGTCTGTCGGGTCCGCTAGTATTCTAATAAACGTTTCTTGTGTTATTGACAATACTTTGTCTTCTAACGAAATTTCTGAATGGTTCTTCTAAGACATTTTTATATCTTGATTCAATTAAATCTATAATTAACTACTTCTAAACATTAATTTAAAAAATATTTAAATTAATGTTATACTTAAATATTTGAGTCATCGTCTTCTTCTGTTCAGTGAGCTGAGGGCCACGTCCGCGATATAACAGTCCCTCTCACCCTGAAGAAGGGCCCCCGATGAGCTCGAAACTAGTCGGTGCCGCCACCGGACGAATATACGTGAGTGTTTAGCCGTTTTTATATAAGTTTATTTTAATGTCTCATGAAAGTTTGAATAATTTAACGTCTTCTTCTATATAAACTTAAACATTTAAAGAATATAAGCTTCCGTTTTAATCCATGCCTAGATCAAAACATTCAACCTTTAGCCCTAAACGGAGGCTAAAGAAAAACACGAATTACCTACAAAATATATTTAACCCAATATCATATTCCCAAGTTGAATGTATTGGATAAAACTTAATTCAGAAATAAGAAAAAGGCAAGGGTCGAACACTTTTTTTAGATTACCGACATTTTATATACTTATCTGTTTTATCGTAAAGCTTAAGTTGGCACGTCGTATACAAGAATTTGCTCGTTCCCGATGTGTCAAATCATGTGCTTTGGCAAATTTTCTATACCTACTTTCTATTGTTTATTTCAGGTAAGTAATTGTTACGATGCACATTGGAGATCAATGGTGAGTCATTTTATCTTTTTCTTAAATATCACATCTTACTAGTATTATAAATGCGAATGATGTATGGATGATTGTTAGAAGGTATCTTCTAAACGGCTGCATGGATGTCGGTCAAATTTAGCAAAGATGTAGAACACAGCCTGGAAGAACACATAGGCGCATAACCAAGTTATTTTTAAATTCCGCGCGATGAAGTCGCTGGCGACAGATATTTTAAAAAAATAATACTACAAGAACCATAGAAACTTTTTAAAAGTAATAATTTATGATTTAACTGTGTCAAATTTCAATCTGGGTTAATACTAATGAATTGTTTCACCGTCTACTATTAAGAACAACAAATATGAATAAAAACATTTTCAATAATAACCGAAATACAGAAAATGCAAAGGATATTAAAAAGTAACTAGGGCGTCGTGACTCGCATTCCTCGCGTGCGTTGTGCTCGGCTTCTTTATGTAAGTTATACACGTTGGGTTTTACAAGACAATACATAACCGAGTATATACATACACATCACATTTACATCTTCGCACGAATCGCCCGGTGAAATACCACGACCACACAAAAGACAGGCGTGAAGTGGAAGCAATTCCGCGTTTCGTCTAATGAGTGTGCTTCCCGGAGGCCTAATTTAGTCCTCTTTCCCTTCCCACCCTTTTTCTTATAAGGAAAAGATGGGAAGTGGAAGTGGATTTTCCGGATGAAAGGATGCATGGAATAGGAAAATATTATCTTTCTGTGCATCTTCTCCTCCGTCGATTAAAGATAGGCAACGCATGTGCAATTGCGTATGTCTATGGGCAACGGTCACTTCGCTATTTCCACGATTTCAGGTGGCCGCTCGCTCGTTTGCCACCTTATGATATAAAAAAATATAACTATACAGTTGTGTCATATTCACGCTAAGGTTTGCTTTTATGCATGTAACGTTAAAACCGTCAAATGAAACCTAACATGTGTGGCCTGCATTATACACTTCGTTTCACATAAATTCGTAACATAAATTCATTTTATACGTATTACTAATAGAAGAATATTCATAACAAGAAAAAAACAAATGAGACGCATGTTCGTATATTTTTATGCCACTTTCTATTGTAGATTATATTTATCACATAATCTGTAGTGGCCATGATTTTAAAAATATGTGTACACGGTTAACGTTCAAAATAATAGAATCTAATATATCTTTTTTATTTCTTAGATTTCTTAGGGTCCTGCAACTAAAGAGGTTATATTTACATTTCCAAAATGCCGTTAGTTTTTTGTTTTTTTAATATCAACTTTTCTTGCACTAATATTGGACCAGGTATAGTTTTAGAAAAATATATTTAGTAGTTTTTATCTACATTTATTTATTTATTTTTATTTATTTACATTGTACATAAATTAATTTACATTGGAAAAAAATACATATTCGTGAATATTATAAATATATGAAACATAAAAATAATTTCAACAACGTAGACCTCACGAGGCGAAAAACCCTTCATTTTCCATTTTTATCGGCAACGTCATTGGTTTTCTATTTATAAAATTGTTCGGAGCAGGATCTCATAAAATTCAATAACGCGACCCTAAATTACGATCCCGGAGATAAAATGAAGCTGCTACATAAATAATTGAGTAATTTGTACGGCGGTGTTAATAAATGAAAAAGGTAATTGCCTAACGACTTTCAAATGACATACGAAGTTTACGAAAAAAAATTACCTAATATGACATCAAAATTAAGGTACGCGTCCATTGGCCCGCGCCGGACGTTCCGCACACAGGACCCGCAACGGATTGCTTATTGGTAAATGCCGTCTTTCGATGCGGGCGGCGCGGATAATAGTCGTAACGCTATGTAAAACTATTGTTAACTAGCTGTCGCTCGCGATACCGTTCGCACGGAATTAAAGTTCATCGTTATCCGTTTAATCCATATCATCCATTTAAACATTCGCATTAGTAGTATTCTTAGATTTTTTTGTTTAAAGAAATTCGCGACAAATGTATGTAGGATTTTACAAGTTAATCCCACGGTCGACGGATCGGACGGTCCGGAATATTCAGGTAAACCACCGAAGTAATATTTCAAAAATATGATTTTATTTTATTTAATTTTATTCATTTATCTCTATGTTTATCTTTTACGGAAAAGGATCTTACAACATTCTCTATCTGAAATAAGAAATCTAAATTAAAATACCGCTTAAGTAATTTTGACTAAGTTTACATATTTAATGCGTAGCCCAAATTACTGCCTAGAATCGAGACTTCGCTCTCCCTTGTGGCGTAAAAGAAATTTTAGAAGAAAGTATTTTTTTTTAAAGTTTCATTACAAACGAAACGAAACGTAACATTTTCTAATGGGAATAATATTTATTTTTTTCTTTATCTAATCAAATTTTTAATTTAAAATGGCATTTATGTATGGATGGATGGATGTTTCCTTGACAGTATTTATGTAATGGTTCTACGAGTCGTGATGAAACTTGGCATAAACAAAAAACATAGTCTGGAAGAACACATAAGCTACTTATAAAGTTTTATTTCCCGCGTAGGTGGAGTCGCGGGTGACAGCTAGTCTGTTATAATTATGAAATATCCGTATTATAAACAAAACGTTGCCTGGAAGAGTACTGATAAACGGATAATGGGCCATTGTGGTCGACGGGTCATTATGTCGGGAACGGCCTCATTTATCCGTGGGTGTCATTTAATATCGTATTTTGTTGTTAAAAAATCCATATTTAAACTAACTTTTGTACGCACAACGACTTATATTTATAAAACAAGACAAAACAAAATAGAAATTGTGAGTATGTACATTTCAATGTTACGTTTTTTAGCCTGAATGGTCGGTTGGTTGTTGTGTGAATTCATCATCATCATCATCAGCTCACTATACGTCCCCAACGAGGGGCTCGGATCCTAGCCCTCTGGTGATGGATACGGGGGAGACCATCACCAGCGACTGAGGGCGGCCTCCTCCCCCCCCCCCGTGAGGGAGCTGCCATGGCAGCAGGCGCAGACGGGGCCGCGGACGAGAGCGAAAGCGTGCCCGTGGCCCCGTCCCGATGCGTCAGAGGGCAGTCAGGTTTTAGTGGGTATTCTGGTCACCTTCTGTGGCCGGCGAGTCCCACACTCCCTACGCCATTGCACCGCCCGGCGTAGGCGTGCGTAAATGCATTTCCTGACTATAAAAAAAAAAAAAAAAAAAAAGGGGCTCGGATCCTACCTTAAGTTAAGGGTGATTAGGCCATAGTCAAGATCATAGATGTGTGAATTATTATATGAAAATAGTCGAATATCAAGTTTTTTTTTCAATTAATGCCTTGTTAACTGTAACTTATTAGCTTTCCTTCAATACTCCGTCCGCGCGGAATAAAAAAACTTTTGATTAGTAGCCTATGTGTTCTTCCAGACTATGGTTTACATCTGTGCCTTTCAGGAAGATATATGCAGCCGTTCTAGAGATTACCTTTAAACAAACATCCATCCATCCAAACATTCGTAGTTGTAATACTAGTCAGATAGTTTAGATGTTTCATCATCAGCTCACTATACGTCCCCACCGAGGGGCACGAAGCCTACCCTAAGTTGATGATTAGGCCATAGTCAACCACGCTGGCCAAGTGCGGGTTGGTTGACTTCACACAATCTTTGAATTTCTTCTCAGATATGTGCAGGTTGCATCACGATGTTTTCCTTCACTGTAAGAACGTCGGATAAATGTACATATGTAAATCGGATATCGAAAAACACATTGGTACATGGCGGAATTCGAACCCAGGACCTGCAGATTGCAAGTCAAGTGCTTGATCTCTGCATGTACATGTAGTATAATTTAATATTTATTTTAAGTAAATATTCTCAAAGACTAGGAAATATCTTGCGTAAATAAAATATTTATCTGGGCTTTTACAAAAGAGCTTTTAAAGGTTCGATAAGCCTCAGGGGAGACTCCAAGGGCTTGAATAAGGAACTTATATATTTCAATTTATCAATACTTTTACTACTTAAATCTTAATATCTTAATAAAAATTTCTTCAAAAAGTTTTCGAGTAAAAAAACTAGACACTAAAATGGGATGTCAAAACATTTATATTACGTTGTTGTAACAACTTTATTAATTGTATGCGTCAAAAATTTATAATAAGAAATGGGTAGGGAATAAAATTCCTCGACTGTAAATTAATATGGGCTTCGAAAGATTTCTTTATACAGAGTTTACTATGACTTTATAAGAAGAGCGAATAAACTTTTTTTTGTGCATTTCTTTATTCATTTCATGAGATACTTGTCCTATATTATATCGTACTGGAATGGATCTCTCGTAGGATTATTACAAATTCTTGTGATGAGCAGGTTACGTATTTCGCAAGGTTTTCCTTTCATAACTTACATTCTGAGACATGTAAATATTTATGTCAACAACAACACAACAAATAAGTAAATATAGCTAGCTATCGTACCCGACTTCGTCCGCATAATAAAAATAAATTAGTGGACTAAGTGACAATATACTCAATGTATTACATACATGCCAAATTTCGTCGAGATCTGTCGAGCGATTCTAGAGATACCTTCTAAAAAACATCCATACATCCATACAATCGCATTTATAATATTAGTAAGATTATTTTCTCGCTTACAAAAGTTTCTATCTAATCCGAGTATCTCAGTTCTTCTATAACCGTACTCCGTTATTTGACATTGACACTCCCTTGTTAAGATCTCTCTTATACGTTGACGTAATATCAATCACCGGTGATCAAAAGGTAACAAAGTAAAACTGTTTTAGAGTAATACAGTTTGTGTTTTGTGTGATGACAAAAATCCGCACAACTCGTTTACATGTTATAACCCTTTTTGTACGTTATTCTTTCCTGTCCCACTGGGTTGCCTGGAAGAGATCGCTTGTAGCGATAAGTCCGGCCTTGCTTTGTAAATTAGTTGTCATTTTTTTATATATATGATAGCATTAAGTGTTAATAAATAAATAAATGAAATAAAATATTCATTCTGGATGTTAATATGTTTATATGTCTATTTTAAAATTACTAGAAAATTCGATAAGCTTTTACGCAAAATCACAAACGCTCATTTGCTATATACACATTTAATTAAAGCACATTTTCCATTAAACTATAAAATCTCATTATCGACACACATCTTTGTCACAAAAGGATTTTCACCTGTATCGAAATGTTCGGATAGCACAAGCGAATACCAATCACGGCTATATTGTATTCGAATATGACAAGCCGACATTACGAGTTCCATTTACTACAAAATAACATCTAATACAAATTCATGGAATATTTATTAAATATTTATATTTATGAAATTAAAAAATACATTTTTAATTACAAAACTCGATTGTCTGTACCCCTTTAATAAATATGTGATGATAAATAAAAAATAAAAATAAAATAACATTTAATCGTTTCAATATCACAACACAATAAGCAAAACAGCACAAAAATAATTATAGAGAAATAACCCATAAAAACATAACATTAGCAAGAAACAGTAAATATATATTATACAAAGAGTGTTGCAATGCTGACCGGATAAGGTTTCACTCAGCTTTGTATGCTGGGTGTTCCTCTCTGGACCACTCAGCGCTGATCTTCCAACCCCTTCTGTGGATACAAACACTGACATCTATAAATGGAGTGGCTATAATACATAGTATATTGTGACTATTTGACCATTTTATTTTCGCTATTTTGGCGCTAATAGTACCGGTTTATTGTGGTGTTGATTCAAATTAATAATATAGATAGTTCTTACGGTGAAGGTAAACATCGTGATGCAAGCTGCACATGTCTGAGAAGAAATTCAATGTGTGAAATCAACAAACCTGCAATTGGCCAGCGTGATTGACTATGGCCTAATCACCCTTAACTTAGGGTAGGCTCTCTCCCCTCGGTGGGGACGTATAGTGAGCTGATGATGATAAATATATAATAGATAGAATTAAATGTCACGTAACGTAAAAGATCAGTGGGTAAGAATAATTTAGGCAATAGAAATTCACAAGAAACCTACACATAAATACCCGCGAAAAACAGAGAATTCTTTATACGCGATAAAAATATTGCGGTCCCTTGGTTTCTCGCTTATTCAGGTTATTTAATATTGTCGATATTTGTAATATTTTTGACGTTATCTTAATAAAAACAATTGTAAACCGTCGTGTCTTTCAATTGTTTATCTAAAAATTTAAATATTAAATAATATTACGAAAACAAACACCTTCCTTTGAGCCATCAAAGGTTTGTATAAATAAAGCTTATTGTTCACAGACAGATGACTGGCACCTAAAGGTGTTTATTATTTCGCGTCTCAAGGCTTAAAGGTACTACATTTAATTAAAAATAATTATGTTATAATTTCATCAATTTACGTCAATAACTTTAGTACCGACGGCCACAGAGACAAAGGGTTTTCGTTTTGGTACAATCATTGCTTAATATTTCTTTTACTGTAAAAAAAAATAAGCGTAAATTCAAACGAAAAAAAAACTGCGTAATTATTTATATTTGATTTCTTTTTTCCTATTAAAAGTATTTTATTGCTTTTAGTAAAATAAATAAACACAAGGATTTACGTTATTTTTGACGGGTCTTTGATACGTTTTCTATTTAAATTCATCAGTACCACGATCCCAGTAAATTCAATAACGCGACTCGAAATTACGGTCGGGAATATAAAACGAAGCGGTAACACAAAATTAATTGAGTAATTCAGGAAACAACTTCAATAAACAAAATTGGTCTAAACAATAATTCAATTAATGTACGCGCATTATATTTATACCAGCTGTTTAAGATTTGTATCAAAGATTACTTTTAAAGTTTAGATAACCCGCACTCAGGGTCATTGTGTAATCACTCAGGATTGTGTTGTGTTGATTTAGTACATTCATTAAAGTAATTCACGTATCAGTTGTTCGAAAGGCGGATAAAAAGAAAATCACATTTTTATTATAACTTCTTGAATCATTTTTAAGACATTTATGTTCTCGGGTTCTTTTGTTTTCTTTAAGATTATTTCCAAAAGTGAACCATACGAGTGTTATCATGAATGAAAAATGCTGACAATGGGAGGAAAGAAAGGGTACATTAGTCAGCGGAACGGACCAGTTGACCTTTGCCACAAAAGATCAAAATACACTTAAACAGCGCTTTCTATGAGGGCTAAACCATACCTTTTTATGTAAAAAGTAAAAAATAATATGGAGTTGTTGTGCAAAAAATTCAAAATTTATTACTGACTGGCAGTTGACCGCGACCTTATCTGGGAAGAAATAAAAAAACTGGCCAAGTGCGAGTCGGACTCGGACCCGGAGGGTTCAGTCCAAACGTGTAGGTATATCTATAAGTAAAAGTTCACCCATCCCCAGTCCCACCCAGTTGAATTTCTTGCCTCGCACAGCCGCGTTGTGGAACGGTCTGTCCTCGGCGGTATTTCTAACCAATACGGCTTTGGGACATTCAAGAAGCGAGCACACCATTTCCTTAAAGGCCGGCAACGCATCTGAAGTTCCTCTGGTGTTGCAGATGTCCATGGGTGTCCATTGCACATTTACATGGGTTTCTTTTCTTATAATACCAATGTAATGACCATTATCTTCTTACTGATGGATGGATATTTGTTAGAAGGTATCTCCAGAACGGATCTCGCTGAGATTTAGCATATATGTAGAACATAGTGTAGAAGAACAAATAGGCTACTTTTTAATTTTTTTTAAGCGGACAGGAGCAGTATTATGTTATAGTTTTTTTTAATGTTTATCAATCATCAAAAATATGTTATAACTGAGCAAAATTTCGAATTTCGAACACATTTTTTTTTATTTGAGAGCTGTGACTTCATAACAGGGTGCGGGTCCACAAGCGTTCTTATTTTAAAACACTCTATCTTGAAGCATTGTACTTGTGTTTAAATTAAAAAAAAACCGAAGGATCGTATTTAATTTGAAATGATTCGTGTAAAGGAAAATCTGTTAAATTATTTTTCTATCTTTAACGGCTTTTCTTGTTTTGATTCAATATTATGAAAACGGAATTAATTTAAAGCTTCAAAGCTTCCATTGTGCTTTATACGATCTAAAACTTACGTAATTACTTTCTTCGAATAATTATAGTCTTTAATTAATTTTGATACGGACAACAATTAAGATGTTTTCCATTTTAATATTTAAATAAAAGGTCTAGATATTAATTGACACCAACTTGTTTCTGTGGCATATTTCTGCTGCTAGTCATTAAATATTTTATTTAAAAAGACATTTAGTTTAAACTTAAGGATCTCCCTTAGTGAACAATTAACGTCTCCGAGTACAACAGTCATAAGAAAAAGACATACTACACTTTATCATCATCCTACTATTGTTCCATACATATCCATCAATATTTGATTTCGTACTTATAGTAGGGGAGGCGAAGTGGGGATTTTGGATTTCCTCAAACGTGGCAATTGAATATAAGGGAGGAATCTTGCATCCAATCATACTTGACTGGTGGTACTCCACCACAAATGAAACGCTCCATATAGAGCCACGCTATTAAGGTACCCGAGAAGGATACTAAGGAAAAAATCTAATGTTGACAATGGCGTATTTTTGTATCGGGGTGGGGGAGGTAAGATACCCTTCCTTTTGGGGGAAAGACAGGGTTATGTGAGATTCTTACTCATTAAAATCCCCTAAATGGCCAACCTCAAGTGCGACTGCGAGGTTCCCGGGATTTACAAAGGAACGCACCGGAACATGTTGACGCTAGCCTAGCGCGTCAGTTTGAGACAGGATGAGTTAATTACATGCAAAAATATCTCCTTTTCAAACATCTTTCAAATTGCATGATACCTAATAAAAAAGCATTGTTATAAAGTTGATAATGATAAAACGTTATTACCTATTATTAATATTGAAATTCATGAGCATACAAGTAGCTACTATAAATACGTAAAAAGTATAGGTTAATTCAATTTCGTCTCATACAAAAGAATAATAGAAAAATAACTCAATAATAATAACCACTTCTTTATACTTCGACTGTACAAATCCGTTTGATGTTTTATATCTCGAGGCTTTGTATCTATTGATCTTGACACTTCTTTTATCGACGGGTTCATAAATCTTTGTTCGCTCTATTCACTAAGTTGACTCTAACACGTTCGTCGTGAGCCGAAATATTCGTACAAAAATATACGACTATGTTGCATATCGCAAGGTGACATTCAAATTACTAACAATCTTACTTCTTACAATGGCAAGAGCTGACGGTTGGCGGAAAACTCGCATTCATTCTGCGATCCGGCTCAAAGGACTATATTGTTTATTATTTTGCAATAAACAATATAGTCCTTTGAGCCTTACATTTATAAACTTGTTTTATTGGCATTTACAAAAGGTAAGATAAACAAGAGTGTGTACAGGTTATACGTACGCGTCGTCTTTTTAATGTGCTTCTTACGTCAACTGTCAACTGTCTAACTTTGCGTTTAATGTGTTGTGTACACATAAAACGCAAAGTTAGACGTGAAAAATAAATGCAACAGATCTCGATAAAATTTTGCACAGATGTGGAAAATAGTAGAACAAATAGGCTACATACCAAATTTTATTTAAACGGCGCGGAGTCGCGTGGACTAGCTAGTAACTTATATAAAGTTAATTAGTTATACTACGTACACTAAATCTAAAATTAGTGATTATTAATTAATAATCCAATATCATTATTAACATAAACCCTTCGTGCGAATTGAAATTCAATAGTGTAAACTAGGGTTACCATATCACACAGTCGACTTGTCAATTAGGTTACATTCGATGCACGACCTGTCTTGTTACGAAACTAAAGCTGTATACACACTGAACACCTAAACAAAGTACAACAAACACTTCTTGTACCGTACTTCAATGGAATACTAAAGTAGTCACTTTGGGACAGTAAAGCTGTGTACAGTCAGCCGCATAAATTTATCTACATTTAAAAGCTAGTATACGCCTTCGGTTACAAATATATGTACACGCCAGTTTGCTCCCGATTATGATTACATTTTATTGACAAATTCGTGCATACGCAGGCCTGAGGGAGCCCTCGATTCTTGTTACTCATAAATGAGGTTCAGGCTAAGCGCCATCTGCGTCCGGCCACCTCAAGGCCGGTGAAGCTGTAAATGCCTCTTTAAGGCAAACAGTGATTACTCAGTCACAAAAAAAAATCGTGCATGCGTATTATTGAAACCGAAGACATATACAAGTTTCTATAGTTATGTCAATTTATATATTTATGCAGCTTGACTGTACAATATGATTTATGTTGACTGCCTTGGATAAGAATACTTAAATATTGTTCTTGTATAATGTCGCAAAATGTTTACATCATTGAATTTTGTAAGGATTAATATGAAATACTGCCTTGTTTGGTATAAATAAAGCTGATCGAAAACATCTGTATCATCGCGCACGTATTATGTTATTTTGCACGGGTAGTACCTATGACATCTGTGAAGCGATTAATACATCTTAGGAACCTTCAAGAAGCGACCATACCATTTCCCTAAAGGCCGACTGCGTTGTCTTTGGTGTTGCGTGCTGTACCCATCGCTTGTTTGCCCCCTACTCTTATAAAAAAAAACTACATATTTGACAAAATTAGTAACAGATGTAACTCTTTACGTGAAGTGTATATTTTTGACGTGTTATTTAAAAAAATAAGTCTTGCGTATATGTTTTTTTTTAAATAATTATAATAAATGCGTTAATTTCATGGCTACTTCACAATTCACACTTCAATTTATCAGTTCGCTGCCCCGAAAAGTGAGGAGACTGTAATATTACTCGGGAATTAATAAAACGTGACATCAATATCAAATTATAAGTCGATGCAAACAAAATTTAAAACTGAAATGTCTGACGCATATTAAACTACACACTACACGAGATAGTATTGTTTTTTTAATAAAAATGTAGCGTAGTTTTTAACTCGGCGAATGGATTTGACGCGCGTTAGATTGATGGATAATTCTTTCTGGTGAATATTGATCGACCTTCGCCTTAGTAGTTTTTCTCTGCGTTAAAAATTATAAACGCAGAATAGCATATAGATGTCGCTTGCGACTCCGTCTTCGCAGAATCAAGAAATAGATATTAGCCTATTCTCAGACCTATTGAATATGCATATATTTAATAAAATCGGTCAAGCTGCTTCGGAGTAGTATGTTAACTAACATTGTGGCACGAGAATATTATATGTAAAATTAATATATATATATGCAAATTCATTGATTTTTGTCGCACTGGCATAATGTAAAACTTGCCACCTTGTGCTATAAAAAGTAAAATATGTTACCTTGAAATATTTTCTAGTGCTCTTTCAAACGCTTAGACAGAAGCTTAATTTTCCGGGTCTTTATGAATCTATATTGAGAGAGATTAAAGCTTTTGTTATTAAAGATTTTTTTACTTTGTGCACATTAAATGTTTAAAAAAATCCTTAAAAGATCGAAATAGTAATATATATTATTATAAACGGTACAGTGTAGTTAATATTTTTTACAAGGAAGGGCCGGATTCAGCATTTGCGGCGCCCTGGGTGCGATTTTGCGGCGCCCCATTTTTTGGTGTGGGGGGAAAACTTTTAAAGATAAGGTATCTTAGGCTGTACCGCAGGCGCCCCTTTGTTCTTTATTGCGGCGCCTGCGGCGCCGCAGGCGCCCATTTACGCCCCGCTCCCTCTTATACCCGGCGCTCCCTTATGCCAGGCACCCCCTAACGCCCGGCGCCCCCTTATGCCCGGCGCCCGTTATGCCCAGCGCCTTGGGCGGTGGCCCCACTTCGCCTTACCTTAATGCCACTACTACTACCAAAGTAATATTATCGAAGTTTCTCTTTAACAAATTGGTTAATTATCTGACTAATGTTTCATCAACATTATCAATCAATTATTTTGCTCGGATAAATTTCGGCCGAATAAAGTAAATTGATATTTTCCATTAACGAGAAGTTAATTTTCGCTTTCATTACGAAGAAAATTATCGCAACTCGAAACAACTTAAACAGCTGACGTTACAAATTCGTCATTACGTTGAAAGTTTAAGATAAATCATCGGTTCGTAAAAATATTTAATTAAAAATTCTTTTTGGTAGTTTTTTTGTTTTTTTACATCGAAATATTATGCGTCCTTAAATTAATATTAATTATTTAAAGCGAGTTAAGGACCTCATTTCTTTTTAAAGTTGGTTAAACAAGCAATATTTTATCTGTAAAAGTGACCAATAAACTAGCTGATAACATACTTATATTATGAGAAAGGACATTATAAATAACATAGTAAACTGATGGTGTGTAAAATTCGATTACGTGCAGTAATATGTAAATGCAAACTAATTTTATGAAACAAAATTTAGTCATAATTTCATCAACAATATAGTTGACGTAACTTTCCAATAAAATATAGTCAAAATACGAAGCATTGACCTTTAATTGTAAAGTAGTTTCCATTAGTTACGATCAAACTTCTATCGCCTGGCATCGCTCACTGAAAGCGATCGCTAAACGACAAGTAAGAATCGGTAAGATGATACTTCAAGTCTGAACAAGTTTTAATGGCGCTCTCGATGCTTAAGCCTTAAGTCTGCTCTCCTTAGTCCCTTATATATCTATAACTGCAGTACTATGTGAATATTAACATTTTATTAGTCTACGCTGTATGCATTAATCTACAAATATAATAAAAATGTACCTAGTCGATGTATGGTCAGCCAGTGTCATCCCCCTTGGTCGTTGCAACGATACTCCACACCTACTCGTGCTTACAAAATTACCAATTAGGAGGCAATTTCGCAATGGCATAAGACCTTTGTATATAAGGGAACGTTGTCAATACTAATATTGTAAGGTTCTATGAGTTTGTATTAGCTTAATTTTAAAAACTGCTTTTCAATTTTTTTTTCAAAAGGAAGGTGTTGCCTATAAATACTGAAATTGCTTTGAAGGTGGGCAGATATGTTTCCTACATAAAATGGGCAGAGAGAGCATAAACAGATTCATAGGCATTAAGTTTTGTTTAATTCCGCGCGGACAGAGCCGCGGGCGACAGCTGGTTATGTAATAAGTTGAGTAAGCTGCTATATAAAGCAAGATCCAGACGCGACACCAAAGTGTGGAAGCCTATTCTCTTTAATGTTGATTATAAGTAACTTTAGCTCTTGAAACTTTAAAGATAAATCCATACTGTGCTAACTTATTTTTAAGTTTTTAAAGTAAAGTAACTATATAATACTTAGGTGTTTGTATATGAAACTTGATTAGCTGCTCATTTGGTGTATATTAACGTTGTAAAATTTACGTTATAAAATTTTACCAATTAGATTACATTTATACCAAAATATACAAAATAGTAAATGACTTCATAGTATTTTGCACTACAACTTTCCCTTGCTGATCACGGATTCGAAGGTAGACCCAAAACTAGATGGAAAAATGTAGTGGTATGAGACACAAGTGAGTACCAATTCTCAGATGTCTAGGACAGAGCGAAGTGAAAGAGACTGATAAAGCTGACCCCACCTTCTTGCGGAATGCGAACTAGGCAGAGAAAGAGAGGCGTTAAATGAAGATTGTGTTATTAACCTAGTTACATTGTTAAAAATTAATACGTAAATAACAATTTTTTTTTAAACCAGGGGCCTTTTTTCTGTTTTATGTGTCTATTGTTTTCTGTGCCTTATTTACTTGCCTTACTTTGTAAGAGAGCGTACTTGATTAGACATAACTAGTCGGTTATTAATTATAATCGTACTCAACACATCCATTAGATGATATATATAAAATATACTTAATTTTTCATACAATATATGAAGTGTGAATATAAATATGAATAGAGTCTGTTAAGCAATAATTTCGTAAGGTTAAGACGTTGTGGATAAGCGGGGTCACAACATAATGAGAAGTCTGCCACAATATCTCATTATAGCGTTATCGACGTCTCCCCAGACGTCAATCTATTGTTTATTGTGCCCTTATGAAAATAAAAGCCTCGCTAGAATAAGTTGTTGTTGCAGAAATATTGGATATTTGAATACAGACTTGCATGATAATATTTTTGACAATAATTCATTGTTCTTTCTTGTAACAGATCGTCGGTGGCTTAGGGGTTAAGCACTTTGTAATCTGCAGATCCTGGGCTCTAATCCCGCCATGTAAAAATGTGTTTTTCAATACATATGTAAATTTATCTGATGTTCTTACGGTGAAGGAAACCATGGTGCAACCTGCACATATCTGCGAAGAAATTCAAAGATGCATGAAGTCAACCAACCTGCAAAGTGCCAGCGTGGTTGACTATGGCCTAATCATCCTTAACTTAGCGTAGGCTTCGAGCCCCTCGGTGGGGACGTATAGTGAGCTGATGATGATGATGAAAACATAGTAGATGTATTTTATGTGTATGAGCAGTGTTTATATGTTTAATACCATAAAAAAGTTTATAAGCTAATATATTTCAAGCCTCTGACCTATTTGTTAAGTCGTGTATTAAACTCGGTAGAGCCTTGGGTAGGCCAATGAATAAATTTAGATCGCCGCGTACCTCAGTTGACCCGTTCTCAATTAAATTATAAAATTACTCAATTTAACGACCCTGTTGCTTACTTATGACGTCACTGGAATTAGAATGTGGGCGACTCTGTTTTATCGTTATTTTGTTTAATATATTTTACTTGCTTTAGCTAGCTGTATTATAATATTTACCATAGGTTTCTGACACCAAAATCACTGTATAAAACATATCGTCATCCCCATCATTATCTTTGACAAAATAGAGATAACAATATATTTTAAACGAGAATTTTAGACTCACAGATAGACTAATAAATGTTATAATATATTTATTTCTAACTAGCTGTCGACTTCGACTTCATCCGCGCGAAATTGAAAAAAAAACATAATTAGTCAATGAAGTACATACTGAATTTAGAAAACGTTTATATGGGAATAAGAAAAGAGCTGTTTTTAAGGTTTTTCTGGCAATTATTCGAATTTCTCTCACCTTTTAAACCTTCCCTAGATATGCACGAACATTTCAACACCAAAATAAGATAGATCCGTTTATCCGTTCTTGAGTTTTAGCGGGACTAACGAACAGCAATTGATTTATATATATATATATATATATATATATATATATATATATATATATATATATATATATATATATATATATAAAGGATATATTATAGATAAAGGATCAACTGAGTTACAAAATTTTCCTACATTAAAAGACTTTTTAAAATTTAAAAGAGGAAAATGTAATGAACTCGTTTTATAAGTTTAAGACTTACTAGAACTTTCTATGTGCTCTTTAGAAAACGTATAACGCTTACTTTCGAATTGAATGATCGACTTTCTTGAACTAAAACATTACCGATCATGAACGATACGTAATTTGTTGAAAATATAGCTTAGTCTTATACTAGCTGTTGCCTGCAAATCCATCCTCGTGAAATGAAAAACTTAATAAGTAATCATTATGTTCTTTTAGACTATGTTCTACATGTATGTCAAATTGCATCAAAATCCTTACCTTACCTTCACCATCACAGACATCCATCTAAACATTCGCATTTATATTAGTAAGATTAGTACGATTTAGTGTATTATTTTATCATATTTGTTTTCAATTAACTAAAATATAAATCTGTAGGTGACCTCCTACATATTTACATAAGCACTACACAGTTACACATACACACGCAATCATAACACACACACATAAACACGGTAATCTTTAGTAAAAAAAACATGTAAAACTGTTCTCTTAACGATTATTAAAAACTTTTTTATGAATAATCCCTCGATATCAATTTAAATAAAACATTTGTGTTTCGATTTACGCTCTATTGTGCAAAATAATTGACTTCGCAATTGAGTTTTGGGCTGTCGTTGTGAGAGGATTAAAAATAAATGAAATAAACCTTTTTGGACGGAGAACTTTAATATTAAATTACTCGCTACCCATTTCTAATTTGGGTTCTATTTTAACAGTATTCTACTATTATAATTGTCTATACATATAAATAAAATTGAAGTGTCAGTTTGTAATATTCAAATAACCGTTTTTTACTACATGTCATCATCATCATCAGCTCACTATACGTCCCCACCGAGGGGCTCGGAGCCTACCCTAAGTTAAAGGTGATAAGGCCATCGTCAACCACGCTGGCCAAGGGCGGGTTGGTTGACTTCACACATATCTTTGAATTTCTTCTCAGATATGTGCAGGTTGCATCACGATGTTTTCTTTCACCGTGAGAACTTCGGATAAATGTACATATGTAAATCGGAAATCAGGACCTGCAGATTGCAAGTCAAGTGCTTGACCACTGAGCCACCGACGCTCCTACACATGACGACACGTACCTACACCAAAATAACGTTTTTTAAAACTTTATTTTGTCTGTATGTTTGTTCCGGCTAATCTCATAAATGGCTGGACCGATTTTAATAGGACTTTTATTAGCAGCTAGCTGCTGTAATAAGAAGTAGCTTGGGCTACTTTTATTTTAGAAAAAATCTTTTATTTTTGAAAAATAAAGTAATGTTGCAATCTCTATGTACTGTGCAGTACCGCGCGCAGCTCAAAGACGGTTGTTCACGCGGACAAAGTCGCTAGCACAGCTAGATTAATAAATAAACTTGCTTAAAGGAACCACAAACATGAGAATAAACGTGGCACAAACTGCGTCAAACGTGTTAATTAGTATGTTATTACAAAGCTGAGAGTGATACGAAACGTAAAAATTAAATTAATATGTTGTTTGTTTGTTTAATTTAGTAAAGTAAATGTATAAAAGCACATTTCTAAATGTACATTTTAATTAAACTTCTTGCTTAAATACATTTACACATATTCATTGTTTAAAATTCGTTTTCGAAAAGTACTACTGCACACAGATTTACTTCATATAAATATATAGTCAAGGACATTTATTTCCTTCCCACGTACCTACTATTAGCTCGAAAACCTATCATAGTAATTCGTACTAGCTATGTAATTTATCGAGTACTTTGTTGTACGATTTTTGATGCTTAGTGGGAAGGAAATTTATTTCTATGACTCCGTCTATCAGGCATACTGAAAACCATTAACACAGTTACAAGGCAATCTCACTCAGCTTCCGTTAAATTAAGCTTCACTTAAATTGTTTATCATGCCGAGATAGTGAACACCTGACGATACCCAATTAAAATAGACTAATTAAAAGTAGGTTGCATATAATTCGAATTGATCAAGAAATAACATTAAAATAATGCGAAGTTTTATACGAGTTTTATACAAGTAAGTTTTATACAATTTTATGCAATAAAATATACCAATTCTTTATATCTAAAGAGGCATTTCCATTAGTTGTTTACTCCTTGGTACCGCATGCTTCAAGTTCTCGCATCACACAACACATGCTTACCGACTGATGAAAATGGTTCGCGTATGACCTTACGACAGCCGTGAACACAAACCTCCCTCGACCCGCATGCGAGTGCTTACGACTAATGAAAATGTGCTTTAAGAATATAAATATATTTGAGCTGAAAATGAATATTTCATCACTCGTATTCTAAAGCCGATCTTTACGATCATTGGTATATGAACGTTTAGACATTAGTACCTGGATGACCGAGCTTTGCTCGGTATTTTTTTTTTAAATTGTGTTTTTGGAAATTATATTTAAGTACGAATTACTAATAAAATGATGAAATATGAATAATATTTTCGATCTTACCGATAGAAAAGTGAACTTTATGTTTAAGTTGATTATCGATAAAACACGAATAAAATGACATTTTCTAAAAATGATTCCTAGCTAGATCGATTCGATCGAGCCCTTCGAAACCCCCTATATACTAAATTTTATGAAAATCGTTGGAGCCGATTCCGAGATTCCAATTATATATATATATATATATATATATATATATATTGCTCATTTAAAGATATAAGATTAGTTAGAACCCTTTGGCTAGTGTTGCGCCGGCACAGTATCGGATTTTCTTCCTAACAGAATATTTAGTTAAAGAATTATATTTGCTTCCCACTTAGACAGAAATTTAAGTCCTCGACTATTTTGTTACGATAATACGATTTATTAAGAGTTTTAAAAAAAATTACCGCAGTTGTAAATCTTTAGAATAATATCAAGAAGATGAAATATTAATTAAGAAACCCTTCACTAAAACCGAGCGCTCGGTACCGG
Source organism: Papilio xuthus (assembly GCF_000836235.2). Classification (NCBI taxonomy): domain Eukaryota; kingdom Metazoa; phylum Arthropoda; class Insecta; order Lepidoptera; family Papilionidae; genus Papilio; species Papilio xuthus. The sequence goes on along the minus strand of NW_013530893.1, from coordinate 2,251,006 downwards.
TCTTTTGAATTCTTAATAAATTAGTTTTCCTTTGCAGATGATGATTCGCATATTTAATGAATGAAAATGATGTCTTTTGTTGTCGATACATTTAATAATATAGCTATCGTACGCGTCTCCGTTCGCGCGGAATTAAAAAAATAGCCTATGTGTTCTAGATTAAGTTCTACACGTGTGCCAAATTTCATAAAGATCCGTTGACATGTTCCGGAGATACTTTCCAACAAACATACATCCATCCAAACATTCTCATATAAAATATTAGTATGATTAGTAAGATTTACCATTAATAAAAATGTAGGTTCTGTATGTAATATTGAATAAGAAATTTTACATTTCGCGAACTTAATGTATTCGCGTTGCTTATAACGAAAATGTATTTTTTTTAATTATGTCAATTTTTATAACATCCTTTCACTGGAAATAGCACTTTAATATGTAGGACAATACTTCCTAGTATTTTTAGGGTTCCGTACATAGAAAGGAAAATAACGGAACCCTTATAGGATCACTTTGTTGTCCGTCTGTCTGTCTGTCAAGACCCTTTAAGGCTTCATTATAACTCGAATAAACGAGAAATGCTATTGCATGAATAGAAAATATTTCAAATAAAATAAGGTGCATTTTTAAATCTTTATCCTCTGATAACAAGCTTGTACCGCAGAACAAGACTTACATGTAAAGCTTACTTATGGTCTGAGATACAAAGATATCCAAGAAACGTATCTATTATTACTTATGTATATGTAAAAATATTTAAAACTAGTGGTGGGCGACCACTAGTTTTAGTTTTTTTGTAGTGACCCCGTTTGCGGGGAATTAAAAAAAACTTAGTAGCCTATCCGTCCTTCCAGACTATGTTCTACATCTGTGCTAAATTTCATCAAAATCCGTTGAGCTGTACGGGAGATCCATCCATCCATCCATCTAAATATTCGCCATTATAATATTAGGAAGATTACCTGCCTATTTCGGTAAAACGTGGCAAAGATTTCTCCTTTCCCCCCTTTTTTCATATAATAAATGTAAAACCTATAACCGTGGGTTTCTGATATCAAAATCTCTGTATAAAACATATCGTGGACAAAATATAGATAATATGTTTTCAACGCAGATCTCAGAAACCCACGGTAAGACCAAAAGTTATAGTATACATTCGTGCTAAGTTCTTTGTGATTAGACGACAGTCTACCGTATTAGATTCCAAGTGAGAAGCGAATTTTATTCTTTAATTATACGTAATATTTTAATAACTAATAGCTTAAGGATTTTAGAGTAAAAACATCTATGAATAAATAAAAACTTTCGACATCTATTTTTATTATTTCTATTTATTTACGAAAATTAACCTATATGATATAATTATTAATTAAAGGGCAATATGTTACAATTGGATTGGATTCAAAACTATATTTTATTTTATTTTCTATTAAAATAAATTTCACATTTTTTGCAAACATCAAAAGTAAATTTAATAAAACCGCAAAAAACTCCACGATAGCTGCCAACATTGCGGAATTGTTTCGTCTGTTCAATGCATTTGAAAGTTCAATAAAAATGGATATTTTGTTTGTACGAACTTTTATTAAGAAAGTTATTGAATTCTAACATTATATTTCAATTTTTATACATTTTCATACACAAATTACTTTTCTTCCTTAACTGGAAAGTATTTGGATTGACTTATTATAAAATGATAGGTGTCATTTGATTCATTTTCTGAATGCCCAACAGTGGTAGAGCCCGTTTTAACATCTTCGCACGAATTGGCCCGGCTCGCCCGGTGAAATACCACGACCACACAGAAGACAGGCGTGAAGTGGAAACAATTCCGCGTTTCGTCTGATGAGTGTGCGTCCCGGAGGTCTAATTTAGTCCTCTTTCCCTTCCTACCCTTTTTCTTAAAAAAGGATGGGAAGTGGTAGTGGACTTTCCGGATGAGAGGATGCATGGAAAGGGAAAATATTTTCTTTCTGCGCATCCTCTCCTCCGTAGATTAAACTAACTTTACTTTCGTTTCATAAATTTTGTTGATTTGAGTTTACATTTCTTTTTCTTTAAATAGTACGATTACGGCTGACGTTATAGTTCTAATAAGTGTGGACTTAAGATAATAAAATGTACAAGGTGTCCCAAAATTCAATAATACAAATTATCTCAACATACATACATGCCAAGAAGGCTCCTATGCCTATCCTCCTTTACTAACTTACCTTTGCTAACTTCCTAAATTGCAAAATAAATACGACTTCCTTATCATACTTCCTCAATTCAGATATTATGAGTTTTACCCATTTCAAATCTGTAATTCTAAATAGAAAGAGTGTTTACTTTCTGATTTAAAATTTCATGTAACCAGAAGGACTATGCCACAAAAATTAGTAGAATGATGTAAAATCGTTGTTTGGAATATTTCTTTCATTGTCAGCGTACCTGAAAATTATAAAAGAAAAAATTAAGATACAGTTGTATCGCCAGTATCGCAAGTAACGGATTTATTTGTTAGTGGCCAATTGTTCCAAATTCGAATATAATTAATTTTTAACATAATCAATTTTTTTTTTGGAAATCTTACCCGTCTGGATGTTCGTTCCAAGATATATTTCTATATATCATTTCGAAACCTTGTTCATTTGCATATACATCACAAACTGAAGGATCTTCTCTGAAGCAATCAATTAAAAACATGTTTATATACTAGCTGTCGCCCGCGACTCTGTTCGCGCGGAATTAAAACAAACTTAATTCGCCTTGCGTTCTTCCAGACTATGTTCTACATCTATACCACATTTCAGAAAGCATGCAGCCGTTATGAAGATACCATCAAACACACATCCATTAATCCATCCAAACATTCGCCTTTATAACCGCCATCAGCTCTCTATACGTACCCACTGAGGATCTTAGACCCTACCCTAAGTTAGGGGTGACTAGGGCAAAGTCGACCACGCTGGTTCACTGCTGGTTAGTTGACTTTACTCATATATTAACAATATTAGTAAAATTTACTGTAAAAGCGTGGTGAAAGATGAAGTTTTGTATTGAAAAAATTAATCATCAGTCTCCTAATGCCTATGTTTGATCGGCACAGTATGACTTATAATACGTGTGCTATAAAAAAATCTTACCCTGATCGTCTTTTATTAAAAAAACAATGTAAGAAAGCGCCATTGCAATGTGTACTTGTGAATAAAAATGGTCCCACACAAGTTGTTTTGTTTACACGGAATACGGACGCGATACCGATGAGGTACTCTTTGCCACCTATCCAAGTCACCAGTGGTCCGCCGTGATCGTTCTAAAAAAAACATAATAGGTCTGTTTTCAATTGAAATGTAACTATAAAAATGTTAAATATTTTTTATTTATTATTAAAACCAACAGTTAATTAAGACTTTTTTTTAATTTTATCATCTTTATTGCATGAAACGTACATATTATGTACCTGACAGATTCCTTGTCTCCTGGTTGTTTCAAACTCAGTTGTATTTGGAGTTTCCACATTTAATTGGCTCTCCAAATTTTCTCTACATTCACCATCCTGGACATAAAAACAGTTCTGACATAGTAAATATTTACCAAATGATTAAAATTGGTTAATATCGGATAGGCCGCAGTTTGGCGACCACCCAAGGTGATGAAATGAATCAAATACATAGTATTACAGAGGTTTTTCACCTCAAAGGTATGTTAAAAAAGAGGGCGTTGTAGAAATCACGCGCAGAAGGCGCTGTAAGTGCTAAAATCGGCACTGAAAGTGGTCATGATAGTCCAATTGACATACGTCCCCACCGAGGGGCTCGGAGCCTGCCCTAAGTTTAGTGTGATTAGGCCATAGTCAACCACGCTGGCCAAGTGCGGATTGGTTGACTTCACACATATCTTTGAATTTCCTCTCAGATATGTGCAGATTGCATCGCGATGTTTTCCTTCACCGTAAGAACGTCGAACTAATGTACATATGTAAATCAGAAAACGAAAAACACATTGGTACATGGCGGGAATCGGACACAGGACTTGCAGATTGCTAGTCAAGTGCTTGACGCTCTTCGTTTACATGCGTCGAAATATCTTAATCCTTTTACATTTATAAGCATATATTTAAGCTCTACTTCACCTCAGTTTTCCCGCAACGTTCATACTTTGGCCTTATTGTTGTTATGAGACGACCCGTGATGTCCAGGTTTCCTTTGCCGAACGTACAAATCATATATTTTCGTATAACTTCTTGAAATTCGGGAAAATCTTTGTAATATTCCATGCATTTTTCTTTATTCATAATTGATACAGGCGCGTAATATAGATCTTTTTTTAATCCGCGGTCTTTATTGATGGGCTAAAAATATTTGAATTAAGTTTTTATTGATTAATTTTTTAAAGCATTCATTGTTTTGATTATATACTGGTGTTTGGAAAAGTCTATGTGGATTAGTTTGGGCGCTAAAACCTTCACATCATCATCAGCTCACTATAAGTCCCCACTGACGGGCTCGGAGACTAACCTAAGTTAGGGGTGGCTAGGCCATAGTCAAGCACGCTGCTCCAGTGCATGTTGACTTCACACATATATTTGAATTTCTTCGCAGATTCAACAGTGGTAGAGCCCGTTTTAACATCTTCGCACGAATTGGCCCGGTGAAATACCACGACCACACAGAATATAGACGTCAAGTGGAAACAATTCCGCGATTCGTCTGATGAGTGTGTGTCCCGGATTTAGTCCTCTTTCCCTTCCCACCTTTTTTCTTATAAGGAAAGGATGGGAAGTGGAAGTGGACTTTCCGGATGAGAGGATGCATGGAAAGGGAAAATATTTTATTTCTGTGCATCCTCTCTTCCGTCGATTAAAGGTAGGCAACGCATATGCAATTGCGTTTGTCTATGGGTAACGGTCACTTCGCTATTACAGCGATTTCAGGCGGCCGCTCGCTCGTTTGCCTCTTTATGATATAAAAAAAAAGATAGGTGCAGGTTGCATCAAGATGTTTTCCATCACCGTAAGAACGTCGTACATATGTATATCGAAAATCGAAAAACACATTGGTACATGGCGGGATTGAAACCCAGGACCCGCAGATTACAAGTGAAGTACTTAAACCTCTGAGCTCTTCGCAATTGAGGCGAATGTACTTTTTTTTAAGTATTCAACACACAACTTACCTCTCGCCAAAATGTGAAATGTCCCCAACCCAAGACAATAGCGTCGATGCCTTCAGCACCATATTTAGGATTGAAATTTATTGGTATAGGTTCTGGAGAGTATGAACAATATCCGTTTTTTATTGCAAACGGTGACCCTGTACACGCTATGCCTATATCCATGCCTGCCCATTTATGAACTTTAGCATAGTTAAATTCGTATGCTGAAATATGGATTTTAATTTAATTTTACTAATGTTATAAATGTGAGTGTTTGAATAGATGGATGAATGTTTGCTAGAAGATATCCCGAGAACAGCCTAAAGGGTCTCGATGGAATTTGTCGTAGATGTAGAACATAGGCTGAAAGAACAGATAGGTTACTGATTGAGTTTATTTACTCCGCAGGAATGGAGTCACGAGCGACAGCTAGTATTAATCTTACTAATAATATAAATTCGAATGATTGGATGGATGGATATTTGTTAGAAGTTATTTCGAGAACGTCTCAATGGAACTAGTTTGAATTTGGCATAGATGTACAACATAGGCTGAAAGACGACAACTATTTATAAAATAATTGAACAAACCTCTTGGTGTGCATGTTTGTAAGATTTTCTTGCTGAACCATTTTGTGCACGGATCAGAAGATATAGTCTTTACCATAATACTGTACCCAGCAACGGCGTACAGAAAGCGGATATCTTCTAAGCACGCAGCGGCGGTGATAATATGATTACTGTTGACTAGAGCACCACCGCAACTCCAATTATCATATGCCATTTTAGATTTATCAGATTTAACTATATACACCTGCAATCGTTTAAAACATTCTAATAATTGGTAACAATATGGATTACCAATCCAACGGTTATTGTTTCAAATCCCACAATTATTATTATCGTGACCCATTTTACTAACGCAAGCCTGCTGATAATGGTAAAAATTTACTAGTAAACTAGCTGTCGCCTGCGACTCTGTTGGTACGGAAATGAAAAAAACTTGATAACCTATATGTTCTTCAAGACTATGTTCTACATCTGTGCCAAGTTTCATTAAAATTCGTTGAGCCGTTCCGCATATACCTTCAAACAAACATCCATCCATCCATGTAAATTTTCGCATTTACATATAATATGAGTCCTTTTTAAATCTTATTAGATTCACTCATAACATAAACGTTTCATATAAAAAATACGGGGACCATCGAAGTCACCACTTGTTAACCTTTTTAGGCTTCATTTTTTCCCAGGATTATTCTATAAAAAAAACAGAACAAATTCTATGAAAATAAAAAAAAATTACCACGTATCTTTTCTGTACTGAACCCACAAGATGTCCACCGATGATCTTTCTTTGGGACCAGGAACCTGAAATCAGCAATTTTTGTCTATTAATACTAGGGCTATTTTTTTAATAGCGCGGCAAAGCCACATGAATTCGCCAATATAGCGAAAAGACGGCTTCCTATAGACATACCTCCTCCGCCATATCCCCTTTTTTCCATCCTTTCCTTCATCGAAAACCATAGGAAGGGGAAGAGGACTAAATTAGGCATCTGGTACACACATCAGACGAAACGCGGAATTGTTTCCACTACACGCCTGTCTTCCGTGTTGTCGTGGTATTTCACCGGTCAAGCAGACCCAATCGTGCAAAATATGTTATTTCGGGCTCTACCACTGTTAAAATTATATTTCGGACCATCCGATGGAAAGAGATAATTTCTCATGAGATTTTGTATAATAATTTAAGCGTCAATATCATAATGGTTAAAGATACGGATTTCCGATCACGAGATCGGGGGTTCGTATCCCGCCATTCGACTATTATCGTAAAACATATCCTAGCACAAGCCTAGAGCTTAGTTGGAATGGTACAAGAAATATTAGTAAATTTACGAAAAAAAATCTGCTAATATTTTATCAAAAAAAAGATCGGACAAAACTCTTTTGACTATAATAACATTAACAAGTAAAGAAATGAAAAGCTTACTTTTAAAAACGAAAAGTAAAATAAGCAAATTAAATAATTGCCACAATGTCATTATAAACGAAATATCACAGCGATGTATTTCTAATATAAACAGTCATACAAATATTTGATTACGTTTCTTCTCAGATATGTTAACAAAAACCATAAAGTCGGTATAATTTCTCGCATCATTTACTACAATGATAATGAAATTCCTATTCGTTTACCTCACTAAGACTTTGGTACGGAAATTCAAGATTTATTTGTGTTTGATTTACGATATAATCATACTTTGGTACATTCAATATACTAGTACTAGATATATTATCCTTCTCGTACCTTGAACTTGAACATTAACCACTTGAAAAACAAATAAGCGAGCCTCCGTGACTCACAGATTGAGCATTTGATTTGTAATCTGCAGGTCTTGGGTTCGAATCTCGTCATCTACTACTATACATGTACATTTATCCGACGTTCATACGATGAAGGAAAACATCGTAATGCAACCTGCACATATCTGAGAAGATATTCAAAGATATATTATATGTTAGGTCAATCCGCTCTTGGTTGACAATGGCCTAATCACCCCTAACTTAATTTAGGTTCCAAGACCATGAGGACGTATAGTGATGATGAAAAAAAATTGTAGTTAATGTACCTATGTCTATTCTCGATCTTAAAGGAAAAAAGACAATAGGTACAAAGGGTAATCACAGACGAAACCAGCACCTCGTCTTTGACGCTTTGTACGAGTATAATGATTTGCAATATCCATAATATGCAGCAGACAACCATTGTCTAATTCACTCACGTATAAGGCGTCCAATCAGAGCTATATTGTTGCATAACCCAGGAAACGATACAAAGGCATACGGCTAATGGAATTCCGGTCGCGTCGTGTCAGCTATTGTCAGTGTAATTAAACACCAACGCTGCCCTCTGTACACAAGTGTAAAACCAAATAACACTGTTAATTAAAAAGCAAAAAGCGGATGACTTGTGACGTTCAGTTAGACAAAATGCATTCGTTTCAAAGCAATTCCATAGCGAAATTCGAAAATGTATGGAATCGCATCGAAGCGAGTGTACTTTTTCTAGCCCCGCTGGAGAAGAATACCAATCGAATGACACACTATTTGGCAAATATCTTTAAATAAACGATGTTTTTTTAGAGTTGTTAGTGGATTAAACTTGATTGTTAATACAGATTACCTCAAGGGATAACATATATCGAACGAAGTTTATGAATATTGTGTTACTTGCTTTTTTATAGGTGTATATTAATAGGTTTAGCGATATTAATTTTACAGTGGTAGAGTCCGCTTTAACATCTTCGCACGAATTGGCCCGGCTCGCCCGGTGAAATACCACGACCACACAGAAGACAGGCGTCAAGTGGAAGCAATTCCGCGTACAGTCTGATGAGTGTGCGTCCCGGAGGCCAAAATTAGTCCTCTTTCCCTTCCCATCCTATTCCTTATAAGGAAAGGATGGGAAGTGGAAGTGGACTTTCCGGATGAGAGGATGCATGGAAAGGGAAAATATTTTCTTTCTGTGCATCCTCTCCTCCGTCGATTAAAGGTAGGCAACGCATATGCAATTGCGTATGTCTATGGGCAACGGTCACTTCGCTATTTCAGCGATTTCAGGTGGCCGCTCGCTCGTTTGCCACCTTGTGATATAAAAAAAAAATACTTATAATAAAACCAAGACCAAGAAATATTTCTCCTCTTTATAATTTTAATATAGATATAATGCGTAGTGTAGCATTTACAATAGAAAGTGTTCAAGGCACTAATCACAATTTTATAAAGAACAGTAGCCAACATTTTAAAGTATTTTATTTATCAGAATGCAAAAGAAAATTACCCCCGCTTTTAAGAAAGTGCCCTGTCAAATACGTCATTATAGCTTTATCAGCAACAAACCAGACGCAAAGTTCTTTCAATATTCTTGTTAGAATTAACAGTATTTGCTTGACTTTATTCAGTTTATTTAGGATTTATTTTTTTGTTAAACTTTGTATATTTCGTTATAAAGTTTTTAGTACTTTCGCTTTTTCAGTTATGTTTAGAAACGTTTATTTAACCTTTTGTATTAATACTGAACTAAACTTTGTGCTAAATCCATATTTCAATGGATTATATCAGACTTTTAACTTTAAATTTCCCTGGTGACTAACAGACTTACATATAAGGTACTAGTTAGTTCATCTAGTGATTTGCGTATCTTGCGAATTGGATTCACCGCATTCATGTCCTGATTTATGTATTTTAATATTAAAATTTCAACAGTTATTAAAATAAAGTGTTCTGCATTGTAAATTTAGGCTAGCGGAGATTCGTCGAATAGACAATATATGCTTACATCAACATAAAACTATAAATTAGTGTTTCTATGTTTCGTTTGCATTCTTGGATCAATATGGGATGCTCTGAAAATGTTAGTCATAGTTCATGCCTTAAGAAATTTAGCGTCGGTGGCTCAGGTGTCAAGCATTAGACTTGCAATCTGCAGGTCCTGGGATCGAATCCCGCCATGTACCATTGTGTTTTTCCATTTCCGATTTACATATGTACATTTATCCTACGTTTTTACGGTGAAGAAACTTCGTGATGCAACCTGCACATATCTGAGAAGAAATTCAAAGATATGTGTGAAGTTAACCAACCCGCACTTGGCCAGCGTGGTTGACTATGGCCTAATCACCCTTAACTTAGGGTAGGCTCCGAGTCCTTAGGTGGGGATGTATAGTTAGCTGATGATGATAAGAAAATAACATTAAAATAAGATTATTTAGAACTAGCTGTCGGCAGCAAATCCGTCTGCGAGGAATTAAAAAAATAAGTAGGCTATATGTTCTTCCAGGCAATGTGTGCCAAATTTCATCAAGATCCGTTCAGCCATCCGGAAGATACTTTCTAACAAACATACATCTATACTTTCAAATTTCTGATATTAGTAGGATTTTAATTCTTATACATACACTGAAGTGAAAAGTTTTATTTTTATTTATTTAATAATACAATTTTGAATACAAATAAACATATATTTAACGCTAAATAAACCTCATTGGTTTGTTACAAGCGTTAAGTTCTTCCGGACAACAATATTTTCAGCTTGCACTTTATGTTCATAAAGATTCAAGGTTGGATTAATATAGTACATATTATGTTACTATTTTCCTAAATTACATTTGTTACATCTAGTAATGAAGACATCAAAAGCTTTGTGACATGTATATCTCATTAAGTAGACATCTCAAACGTGGATATGTCAGCTAGCAATCTCATACGTACGCAAATTTATTCGCATACAAATCAGTTTGTCAGTCTTTGCTTCTCGTCAAGCATTGTTATAGTTACGATTGTTATTTCATTGCAGAGGCTTTGGTTATACTGTAAGATGATATTGTTTAGAACGTTGCGTTACGCATTTTTTTTTTAATTGTTACACAATTCAGCTTAACACCATTTATATGTTCACAAATAAATGAAGTAATATAAAGAATCTAGGTTATAAGCCAAAGTAAATGTACACAACATGATTATAAAAATGTAAGAAGGATGGAAAGAGCAGATTAAACACTTAAATAAATAATTAAGTATACTTAAATTTAAACTAACTACTTGCCTCTATATCTTTATATATATAATTCTTCTGTGAGTGTGTATGTCACTGAACTTCTCTCAAACGACTGGACCGATTTTGATGAAATTTTTTTGTGTGTGTTCAAGGGGATCTAGGAATGGTTTAGATTCACAATTTTCATCAAATATTAACTTCATATTAATTTATTCAAATTAAAGACGTGTAGACAGGACAACATCTGTTGGGTCCGCTAGTATTATATAAAAAATTTGGTGGCATTTATAACACGGAATAATTGTTGTAAAAAAAATTACACTATTTAGTACTTTTAGACATAGTTAGAAACATTTAGAGCGAATGGCACGCTTTCGTTACAACGTGTCAGATTGATTAGTGAGGGGACATAAACCTTGAAATTTTACTGAGGCTGGTGTTACGCCGATACACCGGCATAGTGTCGGATTTTTTTCCTAACAGTTCCTATTAAAGCTGCCTAAGCAACAAACGCATTAAAGCGTAATGTTATTTAACAACGTCCTCTTACCGTTGGCTTCTGAGACATAAGCCTTTGTCTTAAACATGTCGTCATCTCGGTTTTTTCTGTAATAAAAGAGAGACAGCAATATCTTCAAACAGAAATTTTGGTCTCAGACACCAGGGTTTGAGAGGTAGAGTTGGACGTAGTTAAATAACATTGTGTTTTGTGTATTTGCGTAAAGGGAGGCGCTGCTATCGCGCTAAGTACTGTCAGAAAATATGTAAAAGGTAATTATATAAAAGAAAAAAACTTGAAATAACAGCTAAAGGGGCGCTAGTGTGCTATCAAAATTTAGTTCGATTTATGCCCACCGGGTCTGATAATTAAGTCGAACTATAATTCTTATCAATACCTGTCATATTTCACTGTAGAAATATCGTACAAAAACATATAATCACACAATTATATTTAAAAAAAAGTTGAATGTAAATCTTTATATATATAATTCTTCTGTGAGTGTGGTATGTCACTGAACTTCTCTCAAACGACTGGACCGATTTTGATGATTTTTTTGTGTGTGTTCAAGGGGATCTGGGAATGGTTTAGATTCACGATTTTGTCCGCTGGACAATGTTTTTTTAATTAATTTTTAATTTATTAGTAGTTGTTGATTTTGGAATGTTTTACATTGGATCCGACAGACGGCGCTACCATCGTAGTGTCAATTTTTAAATAATATTCGAATTAAAGACGTGTAGACAGGACAACGTCTGTCGGGTCCGCTAGTATATATGTATGTAAGTAACTCAGGTGTTTGGGTAGTAAAAAATTAATTCGATATTTATTCTTATATTTATTTTTAACTATATTGTTATAAAATGGTAAGAAGTGAAGTGGTGAAGCAGTAGTGTTAAAATTAAACTAAAATTTTCTCAAAAGAACTAAATTTTGATAGCGTTTAAAAGCGTCGTATCGAAACAAAGCAAGAAGCAACGCGACTGGAATCATAAATATCTTTACAAATGTAAAACATCGACGGAACTTTGATAACACTTAAGAAGGATTTAAAATACAATTGCTTTTCATCATAGCTTTAGTCAAAGGAACTACTTATTTGACGTACTTTTGAAATTGTTTAATAAAGAAACAACAAATATTTTAGCTGTGTTCAAGATAAAATTTTTAAACAAAACAAATGAACGCGAGTTTTTGCTAATTTTGTCATCTTATTGTATTAATTCGTTAAGTGAATGAATGAATGAATTGGATTGAATGAAATGGATAAACGAATGAGTGAATGATCAATCTTATACCTAAACCCCCTATTCCTTTGAAGTGCTGACTTCAAATGAATTTATTTTAAAGGTGAAAGTGGGTTGAGAGTCGATACAGTCGATTGCTTGGCACAAGATAAATGCAGGTCATTAGAGCGAAAGCTTGACAAAATTGCTCGTTAACTGCGCCAAACTGCGCAAAACAAGGCGTAGAATTAGGGTTAACGCGCATTACACAACTCTTCGTTCTCGAACTCGAAGTGGTGATATGTGACGGAACGGTGTTTAGTGGATTAATGTAGTAATGCGCGTTAACCTTAAACTTACTTTCATCAATAGAATAAAAATATCCGTTGTGAAACTTCGTTAAAACAATCAATATAAATGGTTATATCAAAAACAATATCGGCTTACCAGAGAAACAATTTTGCGAAGCCTTCAAACACTGTGATATTCGTGGCATTTATTAAAATTTGATTGATAAAATATAAATTGACGGTTGTTTGAAAACAGATACATTTTTTGCCAATTATAATAATTATAAATAAAAACCTTCGCCAGCGATTCCATTCGTACGGATTAAAAAAAACTTCCCTTAATCCTTCCTTAATCCCTTTAGCAGTTTTGGAGATACCTTCACATCCATCCATCCTCCTAAACATTTGCATTTATAATAATAGTAAGATATCCCATATTGGTGGATTTGATACAAAAATCGACGCATAGGAAAGACATCATTTTTCTGTGCGTCCACTCCTTTGTTTTCTTTAAGGCAACGCAAATGCGAATGTTTATGAGCATAAATCGCTATGCCATTTCGGCGCCGAATATAATTATGAGATTATTATATTTCAAATTAGATTGTGTAAAAGCGATTCATAAATAGCTGCTGTTTGTAAATATGAAGGAGATTCTTGCCTACTCGAGCGAGAAAATTTATCGGCACGGAAAGTTTCCGAGCGAACGAAGAGCTATCATTAATTTGTTCTTAAACCAAACATTACACCGGTGTACAAAGGTTTTGTTTAATTTCCTTATAACGAACTAAATTCATTAAAACGATCATCTTTTGGTAATTGTTCTTAAATAAGATATTTAGATTGGATTTTTTTATATATCATAAGGTGGCAAACGAGCAAGCGGCCACCTAAAATGACTGAAATAGCGAAGTGACTGCTGCCCATAACCATATGCAATTGCATATGCGTTGCCTACCTTTAATGCACAGAAAAAAATATTTTGCCTTCCTATGCATCCTCTCATTCGGAAAGTCCACTTCTACTTCCCATCCTTTCCTTATAAGAAAAAGGGTGGGAAGGGAAAGAGGGCTAAATTAAGCCTCCGGGACGCACACTCATCAGACAAAACGCGGAATCGCTTCCACTTCACTCCTGTCTTCTGTGTGGTCGTGGTACTTCACTGGGCGAGCCGGGCCTATTAGTGCGAAGATGTTAAAGCGGGCTCTTCCACTGTTAAAATGTATGTGCTGTTGAAAAGAGCATGTAAGAGTATGTATTAATACATAAGCACGAAGTGAGGTAAAGTTATTTGCTTGTATATTTGAAGATAATAACTTAAAGTTGCTTTTGACATCTTAATGTTTAAACTAATCATCTTTGAAAATAAAAAAAACAAAATGCTTTCTAACTTTAAATCCCTGGGTCACTAAACTTTGTGTCAAAAGTAATTGAACATTCAACGAACTATAAAAAATCTATGTGACATGAAAAGAAGAATTTCAATTAATGTTTTCGACGCTTACTGGCCGGCTCGACAAGCTCTCTTTTGGACAATAAAAAAAAGACTAAAAAATTAATGCATACCTATACCACTCAATAGATTATGGTGAAACTTTATAGTTGTTTGGGAATTCTAAAAAAAATAGATATATTTTGGAACATATATTGCGATAGTGAAAACTATTCATATCGACGGAATGGTCAGATGGTATTCAAGTATATTAGAAGTGGATTTGATGCAGCGATGTACGAACTCTAAACTGAATAAATTTTCATATAAATCATAAAATTCAATATTCTCCAGTAGATGGAATTTATTTTATCCCTCATATATGTTCGAGGATTTCATATTTGTGGTTCGCTTTCAATTTGCAATGGCTACCGAGATCCATTCAAGTATTCTGGAAATTTATTCATTAGTAAATACATACGTTTATATGTTTATAAGTAAAGAGGTTATAATTACTTTATGAATAGTGTAAAGTGACCATCTACTATCTATTCTCCCTTTTTCATCTTGGGAAGCTGAAAACTGGAATCTGACCGGTTTGGCAATGATGAGCCACCCCCTTTTGTCAGCACTATTTCTGTATAACTGTGTGTTATATAACTTTGTCAGTTTTTTTTTTATGGAAATAAAATTTTATTATTTTTATTAATACTTTTTATATATTATAAGGTGGCAAGCGAATAAGTAGCTAACTGGTTTCGCTGAAATAGCGAATAATGCCGTAGATATCTGCAATTACATGAGTTGCCTAACTTTAATCATTGTATAACAAAAATCCATACTTGGTAACTTTTTCGTAGACTGGAATGGATTCCGTATTTTATTAAATACTTCTTACTGAAAAACTTATGATAAATTTTTCAACGGTCGAATAACTATGTATAACATCAGCTCACTATACGTCCCCACCGAGGGGCTCGGAGCCTACCCTAAGTTAAGGGTGATTAGGCCACAGTCAACCATGCTGGCCAAGTGCGGGTTGGTTGACTTCACATATATCTTTGCATTTCTTCTCAGATATGTGCAGATTGCACGACGATGTTTTCCTTCACCGTAAGAACGTCGGATAAATGTACATATGTAAATCGGAAATCGAAAAACACATTGGTACATGGTGGGATTCGAACCCAGGACCTGCAGATTGCAAGTCAAGTGCTTGACCACTGAGCCACCGACGCTCCTAAAATAACTATGTAAGTGCTTTAAAAGTGTATAAAACATGCCCTTAACCCGACAAGAAATTATTGTTATTCATATTTTTCCAATAAAAATGAAAGAGATGGCTATATGTTTTAGTGCAAGCGCTTCGGCAATGAAAACTCACGATGCATGTATTAAGTTTTATGCGATTTAATTCCATTTTACACTCCGCTTGACAATTATTTGCTTTAAAATTTTCAGCTCAGTGTTCTGTAAGGCTTCTATACGTCATAGTCGTTTTACAGCGTCACGGCTTGTGTTCATTCTTTCGTAAATAAATGCGTTTTAGGTTTAATAGATAAAACGAATGGTTGAACAAATTAAAATCAATTTTATAATTTATTTTGAGAATGGATAACGACTCTTTTAAGCTTACTAATATTATAAATACGAAAGTTTAGATGCATGTATAATAAAAGGTTTGTAGCAGCCCGTTAGTGTAGATTTCTCATACTAAGTCAAAGTAAAAAGTAAGTATGGAACTCCATATGTGAAGAATTATTGCTGGTATTGTGCAGTATTATGAAATTAAATGATAAATTTATTTAAAACTAGCTCTTCTTCGTGACTTCGTCCGCGGAGAAATAAAAACAAACCAAATAAGTAGCCTATGTGTTCTTCCAGGGTCTACATCTATACGAATTTTCAGCAATATCCATGCAGCCGTTCTGGAGATTGCAAACGATATGAACGACTCACGTAAATTTTACTATCTTGTTCTACAGATTTTTTTGGTTCTTTTAACAACAAACGTAAGATAAAATCCCGAGAAAATCCTACATTTATAGAAGCTTGCAGACAAATCTCAGTAAAGTGCCTTCATCAAGATCCTTGTCCTGATAAAAGTATACCGAACCTTCTTATACTAATGCAAAGAAAATGTTGATTACATTACCGTTAGTTCAGTCACCGTTGGTTTTTGAGTACTCTGTATAAAACATATCGTCATCCCTTTCATTATCTTTGACAAAATAGAGATAACAACATGTTTTATTCTAGGATTTTGGTGTCAAAAACCCATGATCACTAAAAAGTGTCATAGTGTTTTAACTGTCAAGACTAGCCACATTAAAAAGCTACTTATATTTTTTTTGTTGTGTCGTCGTCTTCGTTCTTCATTTCGTACATCTATAGATGTAATCTTCTGGGCATTGCAATTTCAAAAAATATCAGTCCGATGTCATAATGCAAGCAAAAAGTTACATTATTTAGCTACTCACTAGCTGCCGCTCGCGACTCCGTCCGCACGGAATAAAAAAAAACTTAGTAAGTAGCCTACGTGTTCTTTCGAAGTATGTTCTACATTTGTGCCAAATTTCATCAAAATTCGTTGAGCCGTTCCGAAGATATCTTCAAACAAACATCCATCTAAACTTTCTAAATAAGCTTAGGATTTAAAACAGTAGTCTAGAAAACTATTATATACAAATAGTTTGTGGTGTCGAAGTAAATCTGACTACAAAAATTAGGCATAAATCTTCTCTGACGTCATCAATTCAAATAATTGTATGATTCGTTTATTTCTTTCTTGGTATTTTTATTGATTAAAACATTAAGTGTCCGTATTCTATAAACAATATCTAAAAATAAAAACTGTATGAAAATCTTAAACAAAGGCGAAAGCAAAACTCTCAATAGGCTTTCCACTTTAATTGTAGAAGCGATAACCTCTGAAAAGACACGTTCTCCGTCAACCGTATGACACTTCAGATTAACACAATGCTCTACACAAATAACAATTAAAAAAATAATTAATTTTATAGGGGCAACGCTGCCAGTATCTTCGGGACTTGCCTAAAGGGACTTCTTTTAATAATATATTTTAGTAAATTATTCGTTTTTAATATTTTATTTAAAATCATAGATTTAAAAGACTATTCATAACATTATTTGTTAGTTTATTGTTAAATTTTATAGTATATCACATTTAGGAATGCGCTAAACATAATTGTTCGCGGGATTCACGTTTTACAGAGATTTTGAAGAGATAATCAAAAGATGATAGTACCATAAAATGTGAGACAAATTGCTGTGTTATATTTTATTTTCGCAAATCTTAACTCCTTCAAATTCAAAGGTCCATGATCATCACGAATTATAAAGTGACCTTCGTCAAAGTTACAAAGTTTGAAATCACTTCGATGTTTTTCGACAAGGGACGATGTAATAGGCGTTAGGGACAAGGTTTTGGAAGACAGCAAAGTT